>NW_027417988.1:0-134644 GCF_009905375.1 Apium graveolens
TGAAATGATTCATTTTTCTGAGTTAACAGGCTTTCGTTTCACGCAAAACGGACTAACGGTTGAATTATTATTAATTAAATACTGATAATTCCATTTATTAATCATTATAAATAATTATTACTAATTTTTAAAACCCAAAAATAATTTTTAAATCATTATTTAAGAAAATCAGAATTAAAAATAAATTTTCTATAATTTTTGAAATTAAAATGAATTTATTATGAGTTATTGAAAATTATTTGATTAATTATCAAAATAATTAATCACTTTTAAATAATTAATAAATAATAAATAAATAATAAATAATTAAGAAAATAATTCAATCTGATTTTTAGAAAATAATTCAGAATTATTTATAATATAAATTAATTAATTAAATAATTAATTAATAAATTTACAAAATAAATAAAACTGATTTTTAAAATTAATAAAAATAAAAAGTAAAAAAATAATTTCCAGAAACATATGTCAGAAAACAGACATCTGACAAGGTAGATCAAAACCGGGTTCTAGAAACGGGTCAACCGGGTTGGATTCCGGGTCTGGGAAGAACACAAACGGAATCTGGGTTTAAACCCAGAATTCGGCGACTTCACCGGACTCCGGCGAATCCAATTCCTGGCCAAACGGACACCGTTTGGTTCCGTTTTTGATCCCAAAACATCCCAAACTACTTCCCCAATCTGTTTCAGGCCAAAATCGACCAGAAACATCCCTGGATATCATTCTCCGATCAAAATCATCAAGAACTCCGGCAAAAATCCAAATCACTCATTTGTACAAAACGTCAAACGTTATATAGTGCAAAATGAAGCTAAGAACATATACAATCAAAGCCCTAACATTACAAGAACCAAATATTCACAGAAATCATCGAGTTGTGTTTTGAAAATTTGACCTAAACCCTAGAAATCGTGAATCACTATCCAAGCATCGTTTGTTCAATTGAACACCATGAATCGACTGTAAATCATCTAACAAAGCTATATCAATCATCAAAACATCAAAATAACCCCAGAATCAAAAAGCCCTAATTCGAACATAAACCCTAGAAATCAAAAATCAAAAACGATGCAATAAAACATGAAATTGATGCAAGAAACAAAAAGAACAGATCAAAACCTTCAATTTGGATACTCGAATCACTTGTTTTGGTGTTGTAATCAGATCAAAATCACGACTTGAATTCCTGACCCGAACCTGTTCTTCCCGACCCGATTTCAGAGGATTTTTGGTAATTTTGCAGATTTTAATGATTAATTATAATTAATTAAATAAAAATTAGGCTATTTATAGTAGTAAAAATAATACTCCTAATTAAAATTAAGGGGCTAATTATACATTAAATAAAAATATTGGGCCCTAATTTTTATAATTTTTGAGTATTAAAATTTAATTTATAAATACTTTATATATGCAATATATATGCCAAAAATTCCCAAAAATTGTGAATAATTCAAAAATGCAAAGAAATAATATAAATGAAAGTCCTAAAATTTTATAAAAATAAAAATGTGATTTTTGTAGGGTTTTTGACACCCAATGGGGCCCGGAAAAGTCATTTTCCGCAAAACGAGAAAATTTATAAATTATCTAGATGTTCAGAACAAGGCGATTGTAAAAGCCATTTGATGAAAAATAAGACCCATTATTTTATTTGAAATACTGGCTCTAAAATCATCATTTGGGTCGTAAAATGTTTGAAATAAAACCTATGAATGCATAATAAAATATCTGAAAAATACCTAAAAAAAATACAGAAATGACATGGGATACACGTATCACGTAACAGTTAGGGTTTATCAGATAATCACACATAAATGACACATTAATACACATATTTTATTATAATCATGATATAATATAAACGTAAAGTTCCCAGTCGTTACAACTCTTGAGGAAGAGGAGGTGATTCTACGGATGGGAAATGGAGCAAGAGTTGTTGCTGAAGCTGTATGATCATTTCATTTACATATGCTTACGGGCAAGACTATTGTTTTAAATAATTGTTATTTTGTTCCCTCGATTGTGAGGAATATTATTTCTATTCCCATGTTAGACTTGGCTGAATTTTCATTTGTTATTAAGAATAATAAATGTTCAATTCTTAGAGATAAAGTTCTTTATGGAAGTGGTATTTTAAATAATGGTCTGTATGTATGTGACGTAGAGCATGATTTACTACAAATTGAACATACTAATAAAAGAAAAAGGGATGATGAAAATCTCACCTTTTTGTGGCACTGCAGACTTGGTCATATTAGTGAAATTTTTGTGGCACTGCAGACTTGGTCACATTAGTGAAAATAGACTGCGGACATTGCATAAGCAAGGGTTACTTGACCCCTTTGATTTTGAATCATATCCTACATGCGAGTCTTGTCTATTGGGTAAAATGACCAAATCTTCATTTAGTGGACATGGAGAGAGGGCTGCAGATTTGCTAGGATTGATACACACAGATGTTTGTGGACCAATGTCTACGCAAGCCATGAATGGATTTTCATACTTCATTACTTTCATAGATGATCGATCTAGATTCGGATATGTGTATTTGATGAAACACAAGTCTGAAGCCTTTGAAAAGTTCAAAGAATATAAGCATAAAGTGGAGAAACAAACCAAACATAGTATTATAACTCTTCGATCAGATCGAGGTGGTGAATACTTGAATGGAGAGTTTCTAGATTATCTCAAAGAAAATGGTATAGTCTCCCAGTGGACTCCTCCATATACTCCACAGTTGAATGGGGTATCTGAAAGGAGAAATCGAACTTTGTTAGACATGGTTCGGTCCATGATGAGCTATGCGAATCTTCCAGTATTCCTGTGGGGTTATGCATTGGAAACCTCAGCATATTTACTGAATAAGGTGCCTTCCAAATCTGTTCCTCAAACTCCATATGAGATATAGAAAGAAAGGAAACTGAGTCTTAAACACGTTAAGATTTGGGGATGTCCAGCTTATGTCAAGAAAGTTGACCCAGATAAGCTGGAATCTCGATCCGTAAAATGTAGTTTTGTGGGATATCCTAAAGAGACTTTAGGGTATTACTTTTACACCGATCATAGGGTGTTTGTCTCCAGACATGCTACCTTCTTGGAAAAGCAGTTAACCTTGAAGGAAACAGTGGGAGCAAAATTGAACTTGATGAAGTTCATGAAGCACAAACTACTACGAATCAAGTGGAAACACCTATTCAGACTGAACAACCTTCTGTGGAACAGCCCATTCGTAGGTCAGGGAGAGTGTCTCACCAACCTGAGAGGTATTATGGCCTTGTCATTGAGAATGACAATGAGTTGTCAATCATTGATGATGACGACCCTATAACCTATAATGTGGCTATAAGTAGTGTTGACTCAGAGAAATGGCAAAGTGCCATGAAATCCGAAATGGAATCTATGTATACCAACCAAGTATGGACTTTGGTTGAAGCACCTGAGGGTGTGAAGCCTATTGAGTGCAAATGGGTATACAAAAGAAAGATTGTTGAAGATGGCCAGGTGGAGACCTATAAGGCCAGGCTCGTGGCAAAAGGATTCAGACAAAGGCAAGGGATTGACTTTGATGAAACTTTTTCTCCTGTAGCCCTGTTAAAATCAATTCAGATTTTGCTGGCGATTGCTGCTTACTACGACTATGAGATCTGGCAAATGGACGTGAAAACGGCCTTCCTCAATGGGAAACTTGAAGAGAAAGTGTATATGACACAGCCATAGGGTTTTCTTTCCAAGGGAGATGAACACCTAGTGTGTAAGCTACTGTGAACCATATATGGTTTAAAGCAAGCTTCTCGTAGATGGAACATCCATTTTGATGAGACAATCAAAGAGTTTGGTTTTATCAAAAACATAGATGAACCATGTGTCTACAAGAAGGTTAGTGGGAGCGCGGTAACATTTCTTGTATTGTATGTGGATGACATACTTCTTATAGGAAATGATATACCGATGCTGCAATCAGTCAAAGTGTGGCTATCGAAGAACTTTACTATGAAGGACTTGGGAGAAGCATCCTACATTATCGGTATGAAGATCTATAGAGATAGATCTAGAATAATGATAGGTCTTACCCAGGGTACATACATCCAGAAAGTGATTAAAAGGTTTAGCAAGGAAAACTCCAAAAGAGGTCTCATACCGATGAGCCATGGAGTGTCCCTTTCCGAATATATGTCTCCTAAGACACCTGAAGAAAGAGAGCGTATGAGTAAGATTCTTTATGCTTCAGCAATAGGATCTATCATGTACGCGATGTTATGTACTAGGCCTGATGTTGCTTATTCAATCAGTGTGATGAGCATATATCAGTCCAATCCAGGTGAAGACCACTGGAAAGCAGTGAAGAACATCCTTAAGTACTTGCGAAGGACTAAGGATATTTTTCTTGTTTTTGGTGGTGGATCTGAGTTGAAAATAGAGGGTTATACTGACTCTAGTTCTCATTCAGAAAGTGATGATAGCAAATCCATGTCAGGGTACGTGTTTACTCTGAATAGTGGTGCGATTAGTTGGAAGAGTTCCAAACAGTCTACAACGGCTGACTGCACAGCGGAAGCAGAATATATAGCTGCAAGTGAGGCTGCAAAAGAAGCTGTTTGGATGAGGAAATTTGTTTCTGAGTTGGGAGTTGTTCCTAGCATTGAGGAGCCTATTGTGTTGTATTGTGATAACAACGCAGCAATAGCACAAGCCAAGGAACCTAGGTCTCATAAAAATTCCAAACATGTTTTGCGACACTTTCATTTGATTAGGGAAATCATTGAAAGAGGAGATGTTAAGATTGAGAGAGTTGACACACATAACAACGTAGCAGACCCACTCACAAAGTCATTGTCTCAGATTTACTTTAATCATCGTAAAGAGAAGATGGGTATTAGATACCAGGGTGATTGGCTTTAGTTCAAGTGGGAGATTGAAAGTGTTTGTCCTAAATCCAATCATGTATGATGAGTTAGGAAGAACTTTCTTGTATTCCTATTTGATTTCATTTGAATTAATAAAAGACTTGTTATGTTTTTATTATGGGCTTTATCTATTTAAAGTATATTAAATAAGATGTTCCATAGTTTAGAGTAAAGCTTCTAGAATTATAATGAGATTATAATAGTGAGATCTAGAAGACGACAACTCTAGACTTAAACAGTTCCTGATCATAGGATAACTAATCGGATGTTAGTGGATCCGCAAAGATTGGTACATACTATGCTTGCTCCCTTCAGGAGGATGTCTGTTCTCATAGGCATTTGTGTGGTGACACTATAGCTAGTATGTAGGTGCTTATTAGGGAATAAGTTTACTGAACATGACTCGATAAATTGAAAAACTAATGGAGATTACTCACGTGTCAATAGTTATTCACTGAGTGATAGTTGTACAAGTGTCCTTAGACTTGAGATCGTTAAAGGTATCTTATATATAATAAACTGTGCTTTGGTTTAGTCCTTAGTCTCAAGGACATCCATTAGGTCTATTCTGGGCATAGGGATTTCTGTATAGAGATAGTTAACGTCAATAGAGGATCTACCACGTCCAGTATAGGAAGAGAATATCCTATGTTATTCTTAGTATGCGAGTTCTGGAATCTCTGGCCAGAATGTATGAAATTAGAAAGGAGTTTCTAATTTGCATTAATATGAACTTTGTATTATGAATAAGAAATCATATGATTAAATTTGATAGGCCTGACACGAGATCCATGCCTTGTATTTATTCGGGATATTATAAGGGTAGAAGGAATTCATTGTACGGTAACTAGTCACTGACAGGTTCTTGGTACTCTAAGCAGTGAATTCATATTATCCGGATAGTCGCGATATGTTGAGAAGCATCACTCACGATGTAGAATTAATATAATTAATCAGTTAATTATATTTAGTGAATTTTAGTATTCATGTAAATAATTAATAAAAGTTTATTATCATTTATTTCTACTACCGACATAATATTGAACCTACAGGGTCACACCATAAAAGAATATTCTCTTTGATAAAATAATGAGAGAGAGAATTATTTTCTAAATAGTTTAGAAAAAGAAATAATGATTAAAATAGTTTTAATTATTATTAAAGCATTTTATAAAGATAAAATGTGGGGGTTAATGTCACACCCCCAACTTAACAATATATAACTATTATAATATTTAAAAGAAAGTAAATATAACCGAATCCAAGATCTTACAGTTTAGGATTTGGAACAGCCCAACACTACCATCTATTACAACTGATTTTAATATCGAGTCCTCACACAATACTATCTCTTATTCTACCTGAGATCGGACATACGCATCAGCATCACAAGTCTTACGTGCTGTCTGCTTGAATCTAACCATAGCTGCTAGCTGAAATATCAGGGTTAAAGCAAGGAGTGAGCCAAATGCTCAATAAGTGCTAAACAATAGGGTACAAAACATAAATCGAGATATTAAAGAATGACAATGCGAAGATATAACTAATAATAACAAGAGATGAAATTTTGGGTGATGGCATCATTTGTTTGAATCAAAACATTTTCAAAATCATATCTTAATCAAAATCATTTTATGACGCTACGGATTACAGCCGGTGATCAGCCGCGAAGTAATCCCGAACCTCGTTGGATCCTAAAATTTTAATGGGCTCCCTAGGCAACTTTTAAGCCTACAATATAAGTGTGGAAGGGACTCGCGTCTCAGTCCAGATCCACTATTCAAGAAAACATTTATCCCCCTTTGGGACTGAAAATCCACATTTTAATCATTTCAAAAACTGATGTCGATTTATAATAAAATCTCTTAAATAGTAAACATTTTTATCAAGGGATTATAGATCTACTTTGAAACACTGGAAATATGTCACCAAATCTCAGGGCCTTGATTCACTAGATTTTATTCTATCGGGGTACTTGCACAGTTTCTATTTACAAGGTTTCTGACAAGAAGATTTAGTAGGGTTTTTGGATAATAGGAAGGAGTAATGCCAAACTAGGTTTAAAGGAATGGTTTTAGACAAGGTATAGGTATTATAGAATCAAGAAGATAAGCATCACTGGTTACAAGTATACTAGAGGTGTTAAGGTATAAAGAAAGTGATCATTAGCTTAAGGTATATCATGATGTCGAACTTTAGGGTAAGGATAGGGTTATCAAACAATCATGAACAACTTTAAAGAATATCTGGCTTTTAGGTATCAAGGTAAAGTTTCTATTGGGGTTCAAGCATCAGGGTGAGATGTCAAGATTTTACGAATTAATAGCATGTTAATCAAGAGGATCAATCAAGTATTATAACAAATCTTTATTTTTATCATGGCATTCCAATTACTTTGATGTACTAGCATGATACGACTTTTGATCTACTTGCAATATGTACTTGTGGGTTCATGGCATTTCTATATAATACGAAGATAGATTTAAGAATCACTTGGTTCAAGTATAGCAAGATAACTCAGGATACTCACATCATATATATAGGAACTAATTATCACATAATTGCAGTGTAAACGAAAAACAGGTTGAATCACTTGCCTTGAGAAAGGCTGGATTGGTCTGGCAGGTAGGAGCAACTGTAAACTTTACTCGACCTTTATGGCAAGTTTACCCTCGTCTCGAGATCCTACACAATTAATAATAACCTCATTATAATATAGTCTCACCAACACAACCTATTTACAACCCGAAATTAAACATAAATAGCACTTAGGCCTATATGCACGCAATTTATAATCACCTTATAAATACAATAGTACACATAGCCACATATACTCACATATAATATTTTAATACCAAATAATATCACACACACCATAATACAACATTAGGCTTGGATGATCTCGATCCCCAACTAAGTCACTTGATCGCTAAACTAGACAAAGTCTTCAACTTTGGTCTCCTAACTCGATGTGCCTTTACTAAACTATCCAAAAACTATTGACCCTCACTTGGGCCTTTCACTCTACTGGCTTTATGCTATCTTGCAACTATAGTGGTCAACCTAGGTCTCACTCATAAGTGCTCTAAAACTATGTGGTAAATGAAAGTGCTTACTGAGGTAAATTTCAGAATGACATCTTTGGTTTCTTGAGTGCATTACACACTCTTACACTACAATTTTACCTCCAAAACTTCTACACTAGACTCTTTTGATCATAAGGTATCTCCCAAATTTGATGTGGCTCAAGGGCCTAGCTTGGGCCTCCTTGGGCCTAAGCTTAAAGTCCATGGTTCCCCTATTTTTCTGGGCAGAAAATGCCCTGACTTGAACTAACTTGTGACACATGTTTCTAACTCAAATCCTATGAAATATGGCTGTAAAAACTCCTCTGACACTCCCTCTAACTAAGGCTCAACATGGCCTAATGAGGGTCTACCCATGACATGGTCAAAACTTCCTATTTCTAAGTTGCAATAAAACTGTCCCCTGCTGGACAGATTTTGTGATTTCACTCGTGCACCTAACCAAACGACTTACAAACCTCCAACAAACACCTAAAAACTTTTATATACTCCCAGTGCTAGCTTCTTGTGGCTTTGGCCTCAAAGTGCACAACAAATGCTCATTCAAAACTTCCCAATAAACTAGTGCATCAAATCTGGAAAATTGCAAACATTAACTAATCCCTTTCCACCTTAACTCCCACTTATTAACCAAGCATCCAACCTTTAATAAAGCAAAGCTAGTGCATCAACATCCTAAAATAGTGCCTCAACAGGAGGGGAGATCATCCATGCCCAAGAACATCAACATGCAACTAAAAATATAACATGCAACTCATGAAAAACACTTAACAAGATTTCGGCTAAGGCATAAAGTTTAAATTCTTGCAAATTCGACTTATACCTATTACTTTTCCTTAATAATCATGAAATATATCTTCTCTTATCTATTAATAAGAAATATATCATGGAAACAATCTATCTCAAGTACAAATATTTCGAATTTATAGATTTTAAACATAAAAACAAGATTTCGAAAAGAGTAGCATGCACAACATGGTTGATCATCATTTTATCATCTTAAAACTAGCATGCATGGCTAAATATGAATATATAATGAAATTTCAGTAGCATTTGTTAGGGCGAAAACACGCGCTAATATTCACGCAAGTATACGCGTTCGCAAGTAATATAGAATACTTTCTAGTTCGTTCCCTCAGAGACTCAGACTAAATTATTGTCTAATTAAACTCACTCACCAATGTATGATTACTTCTCAATGTTAAGATAATAACACTTAAAATTGTTGATTAAATATTAACTATAATTAACTACTTAATTAACCACTTAACTAACACTTCAATTTATCAATAATAAAACAATCATGAGATCACAACTTCATTATTACTTCCTTCTATAGCCATTGTTATTACCTTTAGCATGTGACAGTGATGATATTAATCGAATAACACGAAACTGATAAAAGCCAACTTTCATTGTACTAATACCATTCTACCAAGCATCCACAATTAAGATAGAAGTCGAATAGTCATCAATTATGTTGAGTTCCCATATGTCTACAGAAATTGACAACACAACGATTTAAGCACAAGTTATTCTTTTTGATTACATAGGGCAAATAAAACTGTTAGAGTTACCCACTAATCATGCACAACGTACATGAACCTATGCTAGCATGGCAAGTTCTAAATCTCAAGATCCACCGTCGCTTCACAAGAGATTAACACCCTATCTTATATGTTCGCGACGCACATAAGACGAATATGCACAACCAATACTAGATATCAAACAACCATCACACACTAAAGTATTAAACAATTAACTAAAGAATTCCATAATAAATCTGTTGCAACCCCATGATCACGATTAGCCCATAATAGAACTTATCGCCATCATGGGTTCATATGAAATCATGATAAACAAACACAAGAAAAAAATAACTAAACTAATTATATTAAAACAGAGTACGTCACAAGAGTAAATAAGTCAAAGCAAGAAAACTAGCATCCAACGTTACAACGAAACAAGAATCACAAGAAAATATGCTTCCTCTTCGTTGCGGTGTGCTAAATCGGTCTTCTTCCTTATCTCCTTCGCTTCTTGCGTAAAACACAATCTTCTTTTTTTTTCAATCCCCCCTGTGAAAACGTCTCAAATCTACTTATATAATAGTCCCATAAAACTCAGATTACATAGAAGTTGGAAGCCAAACAGAAGTAGAAGTCTAAAATAATTCAGCAAAATTCCCGACCCTGCGCGGCCGCTCAGCATAGCTGCGCGGGCGCGCAGGCCTCTACTGGAAAAAATCCAAGTTCGCTCCGTTTCTTCGCCGTAATCTGCCCGTTCTTTTCCTCTCACAATGATGAACACATGCCAAGGCTTATTCTTGATGATTCCTCCCCCGAAATGCAACTAATACCCTGAAATGCATAAACACTAGAAAAACGCATCAAATACACAAAATACTTGATTTTAAGACACCAATTTAAGCCATTTTAAGACGTTCTAAGTGGTATAAAATGCCACTTATCACACCCCCAAACTTAAATCGATGCTTGCCCTCAAGCGTCACAGACTCAAAAACAAATAAAAATATGCATGAATGCAATCTATATGAAAATGCAGCGATCCCCCTTACTACAATTAATCAACCAAATTGCCACATCTCAACGAATGCAGTTAGACAACTAAAGATCAATAAACTCATGCAAACGGACATACAGCCAGAAACGTGGTGTGTGCAAATGCTTAACAGATATGCTTCGGAACTAGACCAATTACTATGACTAGACTATCCTCAAGGCAATCCTACGATTATACAAAGAATAAAAAAATTCTAGGCACAAAGTGATATTCAACACTACAAGAACTCTGGAGCTTACTACGGAATCGTGCTTTTTATTTACAACTCAAATGCTTATTTGACCGTGCAATGAGTGAGGTCCATAAAAGACTTATACAATGGTATCCATGTAACGAGCGTTAGGTTAGCAGATCCCAGACTCTAAAAGCCTTAGGTCACTAGGCACAAAGTCCCCTAAGAACTTAATAACTCGAATACCAAAGAGCCCACTCTTGATCAATTATGCAAATTTTTTTTTTTTTTTAACTTCTGAGCAAGTGCGTTTCGCTCCATCTTGCTCAACCCTAGACTACTCGCAACATATGCGAGCCGGCTACTAGCCATTTGACGCCTAGCCACAACTAGCAACAACTTCCATATTTTTTTCTCCAAAATTTTTTTTCTTTTTCATGCCTTTATCACTAAGAACCTATAATCGAATTCTAAGCATAATAAGTAGATTGACCTTGAAAACAACCAAATCATAACAACAATCTAGCCCTTACGCATTCTCTAAGACTTAGTGGACTTACAATTGTTTCTAGCATGCATATCAACCTACACAACTTAATATCACTTTAATGCTATCACTACACTCGCATCAATATCACAATTCAGTCGATAAATCATTGCAAAAGGGATCATGGTAAATGCATGAGCTACATGACATTCATAAAAAAAAACTATATGGCATAAATTATGCAACTATATGAACTAAACTATCATGAATATGCAACTAAATGACACACACACAATTCCTTAACTACCACCCCCAAACTAAAAATCTTCACTGTCCTCAGTGAAAGTAGTAGAAAGGAACACAGGGTATACCTACTCGGAGTCATCATCATCATCACCCTCAGTGGGTGGAGTATCAGGCGGCGGGTATGCAGAGTCCTCACCAAAAACTGGCCACTGGATATCAGCTCCAAGGCCTCTAAAAGCAGTCCCTAACGTAAGGGTGAGCTCCTGAGCAAACCTGTTCTGCGTCTCATACATGGCATCCATCCGCCGTGAAAGCCTCCTATACTGGGCATCAACCATCTCAGCACCCTCCTGAGCTCTCGACGAACCAACCTCATCACGCCCTGGCCTGGCCATAGTAGCACCTCGTGCTGGACGCCCTCCTGGAAGATGATAACCCAGCCCATGCTCCTCAGGCTCACCACCGGTCCACTCCCGCATCCCATTCAGAGTACCAGAATCAATTGGAGCTGCTGGCAACTGCAACTGCTCATGAGCCGGCCAGTTCACTTCCACTGCTCGGCATAGCTTCGTAACCGTGGATGCATAAGGGATGTTCATATGCTTCGCTCCCCTCAAAAACTTCAGAATTCCTTGGTAGATAAACTCACCAAGGTCCACATAGTACTCCTCATTCAGAATTCCCCACAACAACTGTGCTCTCTCAACTGTGACCTCGTGTGCATGTGAAGAAGGCAAAATATTAGCACAAATAAATGCATTCCATGCACGGGCATACCTGTTCATGGCGATCGCCAGAAAGTGACGATACTCATTATTGCCTGTACTGTAGGTCCAAACTGTGCCCGGGCGACAAAGAGTCGCACAAATCAAATCCAAGTCAAAATCCTCAGCAGTCTTTTCATTCCAGTTCTCCTCCTCGGGCTTCCTCTCTCGCTGTCCAATCACACGGCGAATCACCGCAGGATGATAATCAACCGTCAGCCCACGGACCACAGAAAACCCATTCTTTTCGGCCTTCGCGTTCGCGTAGAACTCGCGAACAACGCTCATCGGTACCGCTTCGGGTGACTCACAAAAAGCTATCCACCCCTTTTCTGCAATCATGGGTAGCAATTCACCATCCCTCCCCGATGGCAAAAACCCCCTCTCCTTCAGAATCGGCTTCCCCAACAGCCTAGTGTACTCATCCTCCGTGGCTCTGTCAGTTAACCGAGGCCTTGCAGCAGTACCCCTCGATGAATCAGCAGTAGGAACTGTGCTGCTGCTGTCAATAGTGCGTGCTCTCTTGGGTGTCATTGATTCGTGAATAAAAGCGTGTAAGAACTGATATTTGATGTTTGTGAGAGGGTTTAAGTGTAGGAAGTTTTGTGGGAGATATGTAGGATAGGTGTATGTATATATAGGGTGTGGATTAGATTAGGGTTTGGGAATGAAGGGATAAAATGATGGGGTAGTGGGAACAAATTGTGGGTTTATGGGCTAAAACTATTTTTGTGTTTTTTTTTTCTGAACTGTAAAAAAAAAAATTTCTGGTGCTCGACCCCTGCACGACCGCTCAGCATAGCTGCGTGGGCGCTCAGCTTGCTGTGCGGCCACTCAGCATAGCTGCGCGGGCGCGCAGGGGGTCACTGGAAAAAAATTTTTTCAGCCCCTGTTTTCTGATTTTTTTGTGTTTTTGGATAGGTTATTAACTTCTAAGGGTTGCTGTAACAATAATTCATGGGTTGCCTCCCACGCAGCGCTTCTTTTTCGTCATTAGCTTGACGTTTCGTACCCTGCTCAAGTAGTCAACAAAATGGCGCTAACCACTTCTCGGTTTGCCATGTCCCCATAGTAGTGCTTCAACCGCTGACCGTTAACCTTGAATGCTTGGTCCGGATCATTCTCAAAAATTTCCACCGCTCCATGTGGAAACACAGTTTTGACAATAAAAGGTCCAGACCACCTTGATTTCAACTTCCCAGGAAAAAGTCGGAGCCGAGAGTTGAATAAGAGAACTTGTTGCCCTGGCACAAATAACTTTGGATGTAGCTTCCTATCGTGCCACCTCTTCACCTTTTCCTTATACATTTTGTTATTTTCGTACGCTTGAAGTCAAAATTCATCCAGTTCATTAAGCTGAAGCATTCTTTTCTTACCAGCTGCATCTAAATCCAGGTTCAACTTCTTCAATGCCCAGTAGGCCTTATGCTCAAGCTCCGCAGGTAGATGACATCCCTTTCCGTACACCAACTGAAACGGTGACATCCCAAGTGGAGTTTTGTATGCTGTTCTGTAAGCCCAAACAGCTTCATCGAGCTTTAAAGACCAATCCTTCCTTGACGGACAAACAACCTTCTCTAGAATGCGCTTTATCTCTCTGTTAGACACTTCCGCTTGACCATTTGTTTGCGGATGATAGGCAGTAGCTACTCGATAATTCACATTATAACGCTGCATCATAGAAGTGAACTTACGGTTGCAAAAATGCGATCCTTCATCACTTATGATTACCCGAGGTGTTCCAAACCTTGTGAAAATTTGCTTATGAAGAAAATTTAGCACTGCCTTTGCATCATTTATCGGTAAAGCTTTAACTTCGACCCATTTTGAGACATAATCGACTGCCAGCAAGATGTACTGATTATTGTAAGACGAGATAAAAGGCCCCATGAAATCGATTCCCCATACATCAAAGACCTCGACTTCAAGCATCACATTTAATGGCATTTCATCCTTCCTTGACAAATTTCCCACTCTTTGGCAACGATCACACCTTAAAACAAACTGATGAGCATCCTTGAACAAAGTAGGCCAGAAAAAACCTGCTTGCAGAATACGAGCTGCCGTCTTCTCACCGCCATAGTGTCCACCATAAACCGTGGAATGGCAGTCTCGTAATATCCCCTCCGTCTCACAGAACGGGATACATCTCCTGATGATCTGGTCAGCTCCCTGTCTAAACAAATATGGTTCATCCCACATATACAACTTCACCTCATGCAGAAACTTCTTCTTTTGAGCGGATGTCAAATTAGGAGGCATTATATTACTGACGAGATAGTTTACAATATCTGCAAACCATGGTTCTTCCTCCTGAATTGCAAACAACTGCTCATCCGGAAAAGATTCATTGATTAACGTCCTATCTTGTGAAGTAGAATCGGGATTCTCCAACCTAGAGAGATGGTCAGCTACTTGACTCTCAGTACCTTTTCTATCTTTGATCTCTAACTCAAATTCCTGAAGTAAAAGCACCCAACGAATGAGTCTCGGCTTCGAATCCTTCTTAGAAACCAGATAGCGAATAGCTGCATGATCAGTGAATACTGTTACTTTCGTACCAAGCAGATAAGATCGAAATTTCTCAAAGCCAAAGACTATAGCCAAAAGCTCCTTCTCAGTAGTGGTGTAGTTCAATTGGGCACCATTTAAAGTCTTACTCGCATAGTAGACCACATGGAAGAGATTTTTCTTACGCTGTCCCAGAACTGCACCTACCGCATAATCACTCGCATCACACATCATCTCAAATGGTTCTGTCCAATCTGGTGCTGTAATGACTGGTGCCGTGATCAAACTCTTCTTGAGAGTCTCGAATGCTGCCAAACATTCATCATCGAATTTGAACGGCACATCTTTCTCAAGCAAATTGCACAACGGCTTAGATATCTTTGAAAAGTCCTTGATGAATCGCCGATAAAAACCCGCATGACCAAGAAAACTACGGATTCCTTTCACAGAATTAGGTGGGGGAAGATTTTCAGTGACTCCCACCTTGGCCTTGTCCACCTCCAGACCCTTGCTAGAGACCTTATGCCCAAGGATAATGCCTTCACGCACCATAAAGTGACATTTCTCCCAATTAAGCACCAAATTAGTTTCCATGCATCTTTTGAGTACGGCGCGCATATTATTCAAACATTCATCATATGAGTGTCCAAAGATGGAGAAGTCATCCATGAACACTTCGACGTTATTTCCAATCATGTCAGAGAATATAGCCATCATACATCTCTGAAAGGTGGCCGGGGCGCCACATAACCCAAACGAAACTCTGTGAAAAGCAAACGTGCCAAATGGACAAGTGAAGGTAGTCTTTTCCTGATCCTCTGGTGCAATACAAATCTGATTATACCCGGAATAACCATCCAGAAGACAAAAATACTCATGACCCTCCAATCTGTCAAGCATCTGATCAATAAATGGAAGGGGGAAGTGATCCTTCCTTGTGGCTTTGTTCAATTTTCTATAATCCATGCATACTCTCCATCCTGTAACTGTTCGAGTAGGGATGAGCTCATTCTTTTCATTTGCGACCACAGTGATACCTCCCTTCTTAGGTACACATTGTACGAGGCTCACCCATGAGCTGTCAGAAATAGGATAAATGATGCCTGCATCTAGCCATTTCAGAATTTCTTTCTTCACCACCTCCTTCATGATGGGATTCAGTCTTCGCTGCTATTCCACAGTTGGCTTACTACCTTCCTCTAGCAGAATTTTATGCATATAATATGAAGGACTTATCCCCTTGATGTCTGCTATGGTCCATCCTATAGCCGATTTGAATTCTCTCAAAATCCTTAAGAGCTTGTCTTCCTCACTACCTGAAAGGTCAGATGAAATAATAACAGGTAACGTAGATGAATCACCTAAAAAAGCATACCTCAAATGTTCAGGTAATGGCTTGAGCTCCAAGGTAGGTGCTTCCTCTATTGATGGTTTGAGCTTCCCTTCGGCGTTCTTGAGGTCAGAAGTACCAAGAGATTCAAATGGTATGTCCAGCTTTCGCTTCCAGGGAGAAGCGTTCAGATATTGTAGTTGCTCGTTGCTATCTTCATCATCGCTGTCAAAATCCCCCACTAAGGCCTTTTCCAATGCATCAGACATTAACATGTGATCGAGTTCCGAAGTAACCGCAGAATCAATCACATCCACTTTTAAGCACTCCTCATCTTCTATAGGGAATTTCATTGCCTTGAATACGTTGAAGGTCACATCCTGATCTTGGACCCGTATAGTAAGTTCCCCTTTTTGCACATCTATCAAGGTACGGCCAGTAGCCAAGAAAGGCCTTCCCAAGATTATGGGAATCTTCTTATCTTCCTCAAAATCCAGAATAACAAAATCTGCAGGAAAGAAGAGCTTATCCACCTTGACGAGCACATCCTCAACTATGCCCCTTGGGTAAGTAATGGAACGGTCAGCCAATTGTAGTGACATGTACGTGGGTTTTGGATCAGGCAGATCCAGTTTTTTAAAGATCGACAACGGCATCAGATTAATGCTTGCTCCCAAATCACAAAGGCACTTGTCAAACGTCAGATTGCCAATTGTGCAAGGAATGGTGAAGCTTCCGGGATCTTTCAGTTTTGGTGGTAACTTTTGTTGCAGAACAGCGCTGCATTCTTCCGTGAGAGCAACGGTTTCAAGGTCATCCAGTTTCACCTTCCTTAAAAGAATAGTCTTCATAAACTTCGCATAACTAGGCATTTGTTCAAGAGCTTCAGCGAAAGGTATATTGATGTGAAGTTTCTTGAACACCTCCAGAAACTTCCCGAACTGTCTATCCAGCTTTTGTTGCTGCAATCTCTTAGGAAAAGGTGGTGGAGGATAGAGCTATTTCTCCCCTGTATTAGCCTCAGGCAGAGTGTGTTCAACAGTAGTCTTCCTTGGTTCCGCCGCTTTCTTCTTTTGCTTAGATTCTTCACCTCTAATTTCAGCTTCTAATTCTTTTGCCTTTTCAGCATCAGCTACTTTTCCAGACCTTAAGGTAATAGCCTTGACTTGCTCTTTAGCTTCCTTCCTGCCTGGTACTTCCGTGTCACTGGGAAGAGTGCCAGGTTGACGATTGAGCACTGCATTGGCTAATTGACCGATTTGATTTTCCAAGGTCTTGATAGAAACCGCCTGACTCTTGCACAACAGCTTAAGTTCCTCAAAATCAGCACTAGTAGGTGCAGCTGCACTTCCCTGTTGAGGATATGATTGCCTTGTAGCATACTGCTGTGGTTGCTGGAATCCAGGTGGGTTAAACTGTTTACTCACTCCTTGCTGATATGGTGGCTGAATAGCATTCTGATTATTCCCCCAGCAGAAATTTGGATGATTTCTGTTGTTAGGATGATAGGTCGCTGGCACAGGCTGCTGTTGTCGCTCATAATTATTCACATATTGAACAGATTCGTTTACAAGAGAACACTGATCCGTAGCATGAGAACCTGCATAAAGCTCACAAACCATAGCTATTTGATTAACTCCATACGTAGCCAAAGAATCAACCTTCATTGATAGCGCTTGGAGCTGGGCTGCAATAGCGGTGGCTGCATCAACTTCCAGAATACCTGCTACCTTGCCTGACATCATCCTCTGAGTTGGGTTTTGATGCTCATTTACAGCCATCGTCTCGATAAGATTATACGCCTCAGTATAGGCCGAGAAAAATCCATGAGAGCTGGGTCAGCTTGAACAATACGATCTCCCATGTTTACTGGTTGTTTCTGCTAAGTTCCTGAATCCGAATCCTCAAAATCTAACTTCTCCGGAATATCAAGAACTTCGTCTGTCTCCTCAGCTGTATCTAAAGTCCTCTTGCGAGCACGAGAACGAGTTTGCATAAACGCTTGCTAAAGTACCTGAAACACAACCGAAAAAAAAAGAAGACAAACAAATAAGTAACTACTACGTCCTAATCACTGAGTCCTAATGACCAATGATGGTAAGTACATAAACTAAACAAATACGCCGAGTCCCCGGCAGCGGCGCCAAAAACTTGTTAGGGTGAAAACACGCGCTAATATTCACGCAAGTATACGCGTTCACAAGTAATATAGAATACTTTCTAGTTCGTTCCCTCAAAGACTCAGACTAAATTATTGTCTAATTAAACTCACTCACCAATGTATGATTACTTCTCAATGTTAAGATAATAACACTTAAAACTGTTGATTAAATATTAACTATAATTAACTACTTAATTAACCACTTAACTAACACTTCAATTTATCAATAATAAAACACTCATGAGATCACAACTTCATTATTACTTCCTTCTATAGCCATTGTTATTACCTTTAGCATGTGACAGTGATGATATTAATCGAATAACACGAAACTGATAAAAGCCAACTTTCATTGTACTAATACCATTCTACCAAGCATCCACAATTAAGATAGAAGTCGAATAGTCATCAATTATGTTGAGTTCCCATATGTCTACAGAAATTGACAACACAACGATTTAAGCACAAGTTATTCTTTTTGATTACATAGGGCAAATAAAACTGTTAGAGTTACCCACTAATCATGCACAACGTACATGAACCTATGCTAGCATGACAAGTTCTAAATCTCAAGATCCACCGTCGCTTCACAAGAGATTAACACCCTATCTTATATATTCGCGACGCACATAAGACGAATATGCACAACCAATACTAGATATCAAACAACCATCACACACTAAAGTATTAAACAATTAACTAAAGAATTCCATAATAAATCCGTTGCAACCCCATGATCACGATTAGCCCATAATAGAACTTATCGCCATCATGGGTTCATATGAAATCATGATAAATAAACACAAGAAAATAATAACTAAACTAATTATATTAAAACAGAGTACGTCACAAGAGTAAATAAGTTAAAGCAAGAAAACTAGCATCCAACGTTACAACGAAACAAGAATCACAAGAAAATATGCTTCCTCTTCGTTGCGGTGTGCTAAATCGGTCTTCTTCCTTATCTCCTTCGCTTCTTGCGTAAAACACAATCTTCTTTTTTTCAATCCCCCCTGTGAAAACGTCTCAAATCTACTTATATAATAGTCCCATAAAACTCAGATTACATAGAAGTTGGAAGCCAAACAGAAGTAGAAGTCTAAAATAATTCAGCAAAATTCCCGACCCTGCGCGGCCGCTCAGCATAGCTGCGCGGGCGCGCAGGCCTCTACTGGAAAAAATCCAAGTTCGCTCCGTTTCTTCGCCGTAATCTGCCCGTTCCTTTCCTCTCGCAATGGTGAACACATGCCAAGGCTTATTCTTGATGATTCCTCCCCCGAAATGCAACTAATACCCTGAAATGCATAAACACTAGAAAAACGCATCAAATACACAAAATACTTGATTTCAAGACACCAATTTAAGCCATTTTAAGACGTTCTAAGTGGTATAAAATGCCACTTATCAGCATTCAAAGTATTTTAAAGCATGGTTTCTCCATAAAACACTTAGTTAACACATATATAAAATGTATCTCATAGAGAGCTCTTGAATTCACAAGAATCAAGAGTTTCTCTTTGGAGATCACACAAGAACTGGACATGCAACCATGAAACTTTATCTCCCAAGTCACAAAACTCTTGGGAAGTATATAAAATAAATGTAGGTGGAATATTTACACTAGGGAATATGATAAATGGAATGAAAAATGGTAAGGAGTGAGGGAATGGGGCTTCGGCCGATAGCAAATGGGAGGGAGGGGAGGAGAGAAAAATGAGGTGTGTTGGAGTGTGGAGTGAGTGAAAATGACTTCTCCCACTTGGTTTTTGGTTTTATGCTTTTGGATTGACAAAATAATGAGTGGAACTCAGAATGTACAAAAATGACCTCTAGCTAAAGTTAGGCCATTTTGCATGCAAGGTCAGTGTGGTAATTTGGTAATCAACAAATGAGTTAGTGGGGTTGGAAAGGTCTTCTTTGTCCTTCAAGTAAATAGAAGAGTGATTTGCATGCAAGGGCTTCCATGTAATTTTCTAATTATAACAAATAAAATTTTTAAAGATTTGTTTTTATAAAATAAAATACAAGTTCAAAAATTATAAAATTTATACCATAAAATAACTTGGATTTTTAGAAATTTTATAAAATCACTTTTGAAATTTGTGAACAAAATAACATCTAAAAGAAAATTTCTCCAAAGTTTAGAATATTCCTTATAAATCAAAAATAAGGGAAATAAATAAATTTTTGCTTTGAAAAATCATATACTACATAAGCAAATTTATAATGCAGAAATTTTCATTCACACAACGTACAATCATTAAGTATATTTACATTCGGCTCTAATATTATACCAAGTCCATAAATAATGTTACACAAAATGCCGGTCGTAACATCCTCTCCCCCTTAAGGGATTCTGTCCCCAGAATCTAAGAGAACAGATGAGGATACCGGGGATGCATATTAGACTCTAACTCCCAAGTTGATTTTCGACCTTGGGGTTCCTCCAAAGTACTTTCACTAACCTTACCGACTTATTCCTAAGACTCTTCACTTGCCAGTCGAGTAATTTGACAGGTTGCTCCACAAATGACAGGTCTGCCTAAATTTCTACAGGTTCATATTCTATCACATGGCTGGCGTCACGATTGTACTTCTTAAGCAACGATACATGGAACACATTATGCACATGCTGATACTGAGGTGGTAAGGCTAACTCGTAGGCCACCTTCCCCACCTGACTAAAAATTTCAAAAGGACCTATATATCTAGGTGCTAACTTCCCTTTCTTGCCAAATCTAGACAACCCTTTTCTTGGTGACACCTTCAACAAAACGGCTTCACCTACTTGGAATCTAACATCCTTACGCGCTGGATCTGCATACTTCCTCTGTCTATCTTGAGGAGCAAGCAACCTTTTCTGAATTAACTCGACTGTCTCATGCAACTGTTGTACCAATTCTGAGCCTAGAATCTTTCCTTCTCCTACTTCATCCCAACTTGTCGGTGATCTACATTTTCGTCCGTACAAAGCTTCGTATAGTGGCATGCCAATACTGGAGTGATAGTTGTTGTTATAAGAGAATTCTACTAATGGCAAGTGGTCATCCCAACTTCCTGCAAAATCGATTGCACAACTGCACAACATGTCTTCGATTGTCTGAATTGTCCTTTCACTCTGACCATCAGTCTGCGGGTGGTACGCCGTACTCATGTTCAACTTCGTGCCAAGACTCTCTTGAAATTGCTTCCAGAATCTCGAGTTAAATCGGGGATCTCTGTCTGAAACTATCGATACGGGTACTCCATGCCTTAGTACGATTTCATGCACATACAAATGAACCAACCTGTCCAATGACGGCTTCTCATTAATTGGAAGGAAATGCGCCGACTTCGTAAGGCGATCAACTATAACCCATATAGCGTCATGTCCGGATTTCGTTCGCGGTTGATAGGGATAAATAAATTATGATAATATAATTAAATACTGCAAGGTGTGGGCTGCTAGGCCCAATAAAAAGATATACGATACTCAGACCAGAAAGGTTAAGCCTGATGGACCAGATCAGGCCTGCTGAAATAAAGAAGGCCCAAAAGCCCTGATTATTAATTAATTTCGTAATTAATTAATAAGGGAAAAATCAGCTATTGAGAAGAGTCCCGATAAGGATATAAATCCTAATAGATTAGCCTCAAGGGGACCTAAAAGGATAAGGAATCAGTTTCTTACTATCTAGGACTCCAAAGTCCATTCTAATTATGAGACTTACCCACCAAGTCTCCTATACCAAGTCTAATTCAAGGACTCCCAATATCTATATAAGGGGTCTCACCCCCACCAATCAGAACTACGTTTTTTGGCTTGATTCTCTAATTCACAGAGATACGTAGGCATCTCGTAAAGGCAGAATTAAGCTACGAAACACGAGAGCAGCCATTAAAGGCCTTGAGCTCCCGAATCTTGGTAATAAATACAGCAAATAATAACCTTAGTTTTTTATCCATAACATTTGGCACCGTCTGTGGGGAGGCACAACAACAACCATGGCGAGAACACGGAGAACAATTAGAGCTCTAGAGAAAGGAACACCATCAGAGACAACCCAGGTGATTTCATCAACTGTGGAGGTTCCTCCCCATTCAACTTATGCATCTACTCAGGGGGAAGCCCAGACAGGGGCAACTCAACCTCAGCTACAAGGGACAACTCCCCCGACTATTCAAGGAAGCGGATATGCTGGGCGAAGCGAAGCACGAGGGCAGTCGCCCCCCTATATACGAGGTTTGGGTCCTATCCCTGAGGATCGGGAATTTTCTGGTCCTTACACTGAGAGAGACTTCGAATCTTTGGATGATGAAGTGGCCCCGAGAAGGAGGCATCCTGGAAAAGAGCCAATGGTCGATGGAAGGCAACGCCCCCAAAGCACCCCAGGGGCGAATCCCCAAGAAGTGCAGGAAAGGATCAGGGCTCATGAGGCTGAAATCCAAAGGCTGAGGCATGATTTGGAGGCTCACCAGGCCACCAGACCCCAGATACCTCCTAGGGGGAGAAATCCTCCTCCTGTCATAGACCTGGATGGTCCGGTAAGAAGAAGGGCTGATGTCCCAAGAACTGATCCAAGCAATCTCCTTCCCCTTGGATATCCTGATGATCCAACTCTACCCTTCACAGAATAGATAATGAATGCCCATATCTCAAGGAAATTCAAGATGCCCACTATCAAAGCCTATGATGGCACGGGAGACCCCGCTAATCATGTTAGGACATTCTCTAATGCACTGCTGCTGCAACCCGTGAATGATGCTATAAAGTGTCGGGCCTTCCCTCAAACCCTGTCGGGTATGGCTCAAAGATGGTATAGTCGCCTGCCCCCAAATTCTATTGGATCGTTCAGAGAATTAAGTCAGGCTTTTATTAAGCAATTCATCAGTGGAAGAGTCCATGAGAAAAGTTCAGCATCTCTTATGAGTCTTGTGCAGGGAGCTAAGGAATCCTTGAGAGATTACCTGAATCGTTTTACAAAGGAGGCTTTAAAAGTCCCAGACCTTGATGATAAGGTAGCCATGATAGCACTGCAACAAGGAACTAGGGATGAGTTTTTCAAGATGTCCTTGGCCAAACGTCCCCCTGAAAACATGTTGCAACTCCAAGAGAGGGCAGGGAAGTATATCAAGGTTGAAGAAAGCATGAGGGAGACCGTAGTAAGTAATGAGCCCACTGGAGGCAAGAAGCGAAAAACTGATCTGGAGTTTATCGCTAAGGACAAATATCCTAGAACCGAACAAAACCCTGATTCAACCCCCAAGAAGGGAGGACCTGGGCAAAAGTTCACTGAATACGCTAAGCTGAGTGCTCCTAAAAGTCAGATTTTGATGGAGATTGAGAAAGATAGAGATATTCGATGTCCTAAGCCCTTGAAGGCTGATCCTGCCAAGCTAGATAAGAGCAAGTATTGCAGGTTTCACAAGGATGTTGGCCATGACACCGATGAGTGTATGCAATTGAAAGATGAAATTGAGTTTTTGATTCGAAAAGGAAGGTTGAACAAGTATACTGGAGATTGAGGGGACAGAAACAATAATGGAAGGAAGAACTTTGAAGATCGTAGGAGGGACCAAGACGATCAGGGACGGAATCCCTAACCTAGAGGGCCGGTTATAAATGCAATTTTTGGAGGACCACGACGCCCTCGAGGACCTGTGATAAACACGATCTTTGGAGGTCCAACTGCTGCTGGATTGTCTAAAAATTCCAGAAAGGCATACACCAGGGAGGTTATGCATATTATTGGCAAATCCCCGAAGAGGGCCAGGACAGAAGTAACATTGGCTTTTGATGATTCCGACCTAGAGGGTGTGAAGTTTCCCCATGACGACCCACTCGTCATAACACCGATAATAGGAAATAGCCCGGTTAAGAGGGTCCTTGTGGATAATGGTGCTTCTGTGGATATCTTGCTCCACGACACCTTTCTAAGGATGGGGTATAACGACTCCCAGTTGACACTAACCGACATGCCGATATATGGATTTGCTGGAGTAGAATGTCCTGTGGAAGGGATAATCAAATTGCCGACCACCATAGGTACGGAGCCAAGGCAAGCAACGCAGATGCTGGATTTCGTGGTGGTAAAGGCTAGTTCAACTTATAATGCTATCATGGGGAGAACAGGGATACATGCCTTCAAGGCAGTCCCCTCTTCCTACCATTCAGTCATGAAGTTTCCCACCTGAAACGGGATTGGAGAAGAGAGAGGAGATCAAAAAATGGCTAGAAGCTGTTATGTGGCCTCTTTGAGGGCAGATGGAGTCGGGGGGCAGGTTCTTCCTATTGAAGATATGGATGTTCGAGAAAATGACGAGAATAGAGGAAGGCCAGCAGAAGAATTGGTTTCGGTTCCTTTACACCCCGAGAATCCTGAAAGGATGACTTTCATTGGAGCCACATTGGAAGAGCCCCTTAGAGGGAAGTTGGTAAAATTTTTGCAAGAAAATAGTGATGTGTTTGCTTGGTCAGCAGCTGATATGCCAGGCATAGACTCGGGGCTGATTACTCATAAGTTGAATGTGGATCCAAGCCGGAAGACAGTGAAACAAAAGAAAAGAAATTTTGCCCCGAAAAGACAAGAGGCTATAAAACAGGAAGTAGAAAAGCTCTTAGAGGCTGGTTTCATTGAGGAGATTCAATTTTCGGAGTGGTTAGCCAACCCTGTAATGGTGAAGAAGGCTAATGGAAAGTGGAGGATGTGTATAGACTTCACTGATCTAAATGATGCATGCCCCAAAGACTGTTTTCTGCTGCCTAGAATTGATACTTTGATTGATGCCACTGCTGGACATGAGATGCTGAGTTTCATGGATGGATTTAGCGGATACAATCAGATCAAAATGCATAAGGATGACATTCCAAAGGTATCATTTATCACTGACTTTGGTGTTTATTGTTATCTTGTTATGGCGTTTGGTCTCAAGAATGCAGGAGCCACCTATCAAAGGTTGGTGAATAAAATTTTTAAGGATCTTATTGGAAAGACTATGGAAGTCTATGTTGATGACATGCTAGTCAAGAGTCTAGTAAAGACTGATCATATAACCCATTTGAGGGAAGCTTTTGAGGTCCTAAGGTACCACAAGATGATGTTGAATCCTACGAAGTGTGCTTTCGGAGTAGGATCTGGAAAATTCTTGGGATTGATGGTCTCAAAGAGGGGAATTGAGGCTAACCCCGATAAAATAAAGGCAATCCTGGATATGGAACCACCAAAAACTGTCAAGGATGTTCAGAAGCTCACAGGAAGGGTTGCGGCGCTAGGACGATTCATCTCCAAGTCAGGAGACAAGTGCTTGACATTCTTCAAATCACTAAAGAACATCAAAGACTTTGTATGGAGTGAGGAAAACCAGAAGGCATTTGAAGAATTAAAGAAGTATATGGCCCAGGCCCCGTTGTTGGCTAAGCCAGTTCTGAGTGAAGTTTCATTTTTGTACTTGGCTGTTTCAGAGAGCGCCTTGAGCGCGGTGTTGGTTAAGGAGGAATTGAAAGTCCAGAAACCCGTATACTGTGTCAGCAAAATTTTGCATGGTGCTGAGTTGAATTATTCAGCTATTGAGAAATTCGCTTTAGCCTTGGTAATGGCTTCGAGAAAACTATGTCCTTATTTTCAGGCTCACCAGATTGAGGTGCTAACAAATCAGCCCCTGAGAAATATCATTCCCAGTCCCAAGGAAAGTGGGAGATTGATTAAGTGGGCAATAGAGCTGGGAGAGTTCGATCTCAAGTATAAGCCACGTACGGCAATAAAAGCCCAAGCACTAGCTGACTTCGTGGTGAAATGTACCATACCCAACCAAGAAGTCGGGGGGCAGGAAGATGCCATACCTCAAGACAAGGGAGTCGATGATGGGGGTAAAGAGAAGGATGATAAAGAATATTGGGTTCTCTATTTTGATGGGGCATCAAAAACAAACTCCAGTGGAGCAGGATTGGTTTTGCAAAGCCCTGATGGGTTCTTAGTTGAGTATGCTATGAAGCTAGACTTTCCAACCACAAACAATGAGGCAGAGTATGAAGCCCTGATAGCTGGCCTTGGTCTAGCTGGGACACTTAGAGTCAAAAACTTAAAGGTCCGTGGAGACTCAAAGCTGATCATATCCCAGGTAAAGGGAGAATTTGAGGCAAGGGATGATACGATGGCTAAGTATGTCCGCCTAGTAAGGGCTGTGATGACCCAATTTAATGAATGCCATGTTGAACACATTCCAAGGGAAGAAAATGTTAAGGCAGATGCGCTATCAAAGTTCGCTTCGTCTGAGATTGAAGAAAGTTCAGGAAGTGTGTACTTCCGTGTTTTGAAGACACGAAGCATAGATGTTAAGCTAGTGGCTCCCATAGGCTTGGGGACGTCATGGATTGATCCCATCAAGGCTCACATTCAGACCGGTTGGTTGCCAAGCAATGTAACTGAAGCACGGAAGTTAACTGTTTGGGCACTAAGGTACTCTTTGATAGATGGGATTCTTTACAAAAGATCTTTCGTGGTTCCCTACTTAAGGTGTCTCAGGCCCGATGAGGCACGTTTGGCTCTTGAAGAAGTGCATGAAGGTATTTATGGACAACACTTGGGGGGCAGGGCCTTGGCTCATAAGATAACTCGTTTAGGTTTTTATGGGCCAGAAATGATGGCTGATGCCAAAGAATACGTGAAGAAATGTGACCGCTGTCAGAAGCATGCACCTGTTGTTAGACAACCCCCCGAGATGCTGACCTCTATCAACTCACCCATTCCTTTTGCTATGTGGGGAATGGATATTTTGGGGCCTTTTCCCATGGCCACAGCACAAAGGAAATTTCTGATTGTAGCCATTGATTATTTCACCAAGTGGATCGAAGCCAAACCCTTGGCCAAGATCACAACTAAGCAGGTTGCACAATTCCTGTGGGAAAACATTATGTGCCGATATGGAATTCCCCGTATCCTCGTCACTGACAATGGAACACAATTCAACAATGAGGAATTCAAGAAGTATTGTGAAGAAAATGAAATTGAGTTACGATTCACCTCTGTGGCTCACCCGCAAGCCAATGGGCAAGCAGAGGTAGCAAATCGGATAATCCTGGATGGACTAAAGAAGAGGATCGAGAAGTCAAGAAATAATTGGGTGGATGAAATACTTCCAATATTATGGGCCTACAGGACTACCTGTAGAGTCACGACAGGAGCAACTCCCTTCATGTTGGCATATGGGGCAGAAGCAGTAGTTCCAGTAGAGATATCACATTCCTCTCCAAGGATTCAGGCTTTCGATGAGGAAGAAAATGAGGAAGGGCAGAGATATAACCCCGGAAGGTAACAAGTTCTGATATGAATGAAGTTCAAAAAGAAGATATACAAAAAAAACTTAGGCCTTGGAAGGCTGAGATTCCTCGGAACCACTATCCGAAGTCTCCTCGGATGTCTCAGTCGTTCCTTCGGACGTCTCGGTCATCCCCTCCGAAGTCCCTGTAGAGGTTCCCTCTGCGGGAGATGCTGGTTGTTGAGGCGCTGCTCTTAGAGGCTCTTCCACCCTGGCCTTCTTAGCGACATGCTCAAGCTCCTCTTCGGAAGAATCTTCCTCCTCTCCATCCTTGATCATATCAGCAAGCTTCTCAGTAACACCTCCAAGCTCTGGAACTCGCACAGGGCAAGGAAAGGAGGACTGCTCGAGGATCTCTGGAAAATCATCCTGGATGGCCTCCACAGCAGCGTCCCAGCCCTCTTTGTAGCTAACTGGGTGAAGAAGGGCATCATGCTCCACCATCAAGTCTTTGAATTCCTGGGTGTCCATCCAGCCATCAAAAGCTTTGTCCTTCTGCGCCTTCAGAATGACAATTTCTGCCCGGGCCGTTTCCAGGTCAGAAGTGGAAGAGGCCAGTTGAGCTTCAAGGGCCTCTATTTTTTGGTTGGCCTCCTCCAACTTCTTGTTGGCATCTTCCAGGCCAACCTTCCAAGCCTTAGCTTGGTGAATTGCCCCTTAGAAATGGGCGTTAGCCTGCAAGAGAAACAACAGAAGTTTAGAAAAGAAACATGGAAAGATAAGTATAAACGGCATAGGTAAAGGACGTACCGTCGCCAGAGCCTGGGCTCCAAATAGCTCATTCCCCTCTAAGTCCTGTTGAAGGACAAAATCTTGATAGTCCACCGGGGAGATGGAATGCTTAGACCATTCCATGGACAGCGTCGTGCTGCCCATGATTGAGTCCTTGCCCCGGATCCCCCAAGCAGGTTGAAAATAGGCCCCTAGCCTCTGCTTGGTGCGCAAAACTTGGCTGGGGCCTTCCTCGCTTGGCTCCATTGCCTGAAGGAGGAACTCAGGGAAGCGATCACCAAGTCGAGGGTCTTTAAAGACCTTCCCAGCCCTCTTCATCCTGGTTGTCTCCAGGTCCTTAGGCTTAGTAGCCTCCTCAATCTTCTCAGCCACTGCAACAAACGAAGTCAGTTGAAGATTAATGGAATAAAAAATGAAGGAAATAAAGGAGGTAAGAAAGGGAACTTACTTTTCTTATGAACGGGCGAGAGGCCGCGTTCTACCAAGACGGTCTCCTGGATAAGATCCCAAGAATGGGAAGTACCGTTGTCTTGTGTAAGGAGGTTGAAAGCTCTAGCCTCCTCCTCAGACAAAGTTATATCATTTGGGCTCCCGTCCACGGCCAGCCCAAAGGATGATCGAAACAGGGAGCCCCAATCTCCACCTTCCCAAACAATGAACAAGAAATCTTTTTCTTCCACCCCAAGTTGTTGTCAGGGATGGACTTCCCATTCACGATATGGGGGATAGTGGGGCGCTGATTTATAGAAACCCAACCCGGACTTTTATCAGGGCTATTCTTGAACTGAAAAATCTTTCTGAAGACAGCAACAGATGTGGGGACATTGTGCTTGGCGCATTACGACAGATAGCACAGAATCAGCCTCCAAGAATTAGGGGGAAGTTGGAAAGGGCTGATCCCCACATCAGCCAGTAGCAAAGGAATGAATGGATGAACAGGGAGTCTGATACCTGCCCTTAGAGTATCCCTATAGACGCATAGCGCGTCCTTCTTCCACTGACAGGCCCTGTCGGCCGGACCTGCAAGAACCAGCTTAAAAGGTTCCTTGATTCTGAAGCAGCTGCTCAACTTTTCCAGCTCCTTGGGGTCTCGTAAGGCACTGATATGATCGTGCCCGTCCAGATGCGCATCAGTCGGGTACTCGTCCCCTCGAGTGTTGATCATATCGATTAAAGAAGTGTACCTCGATCGGATAGGGAACTCGTTGGACTTTCTAGCCACGTTCATCTTGGCCAAGCGGGTCATTTTCTTATCCGCCATCTGCAAGAAGGACACATACAGGATATCTTAAGAAGGGCACCCAATAAAATAGACACGAAAAGAAAAGGGAGGGATTTTACCTGTAGAAGCGCTCCTAAAAAAGGCTTTGAGCTCCGACTTGCTGTTATTGCTCTGAGAATCTTAGCAGGAGGAGAAAGAAGAAAACTTAGAAATGAGAAGATAGGAAGTAGTAGCCTCTCCTCAATTCTTTATATAAGAGGAAAAGGAAGTTGAAGGGACGAAAGCCCATTAAGGACAAAGGCCCACGGAAAAAGCCCAGAAAAAGGAACATTCCAGAATATTCCAAGGATTCTAGAGGATTCTAAACGGATCAATATTAAACCCAATAAAGGAGGCCCAGTAAGTTCTGAAAAAGCCCAATAAAGGAGGCCCAGTAAGTTTTGAAAAAGCCCAATAAAGGAGGCCCAGTAAGTTTTGGAGAAGCCCAATAAAGGAGGCCCAGTAAGTTTTGGAGAAGCCCAATAAAGGAGGCCCAGTAAGTTTTTGTAAAGCCCAATAAAAGAGGCCCAATAAAGAAGGCCAGGCCCAAATCCAATTAGGATTTGGAAAATACAATACCTTAAATTAAAGCCAAATAAAAAAAAGGCTAGTGAAAGACCACGATTCAGGTTGAATTCCAGGTCGTGGATCCTGCCCGAAAACTTTCGAGCAGGCACCCGAAAATAACGGATAAAAGAGACCAGGATTCAGGTCGAATTCCAGGTCGTGAATCCTGCCCGAAATTTTTCGACTAGATTCACGAAAACAACGGAAAAAATAGGACTGAATTGAGGTCGAAACCTCGACCAGGAATGAGGTCGAATTAGCCAAACATCTTTCAGGAATAAGGATTAAATACCCAGGTCGAAGTTCGACTAGGATCCTGATCGAATTTCAGGTCGTGGATCCTAGTCGAAATCCTTCGACCAGGAAGCAAGAAAACCAAAGAATTTTCGAACAGGATTCAGGTCAAAATATCGACTAGAGTCCTGGTCGAAATCCTTGTCGATAGGCTCATGACCAGAAGCTAAAAAAGGTGGGGAAATTTTCGACCTAGATACAGGTCGAAATTTCGACTAGGATCCTGGAACCTAGATCCAGGTCGAAATTTCGACTAGGATCCTGGTCGAATTCCAGGTTGTGGATCGTAGTCGAATTCCTTCGACCAGGATGGCAAGGCTGACCCCTATTTCGACTATGATCCAGGTCAAAATTTCGACTAGGATCCTGGTCGAAAAAGGGCTGGAAATCTGAAAAATTCAGAAATTAAAGGAAAAATCCCAGAAAATTAGGGAAAAATCCAGAAATTAAGGATAAATCCCGGAAAATTAAGGACAAATCCCAGGAAATTAGGGAAAAATCCCAGGAATAAGGGAAAAATTCCTGAAAATTAAGATAATTCCTGAATAAAAGGAAAATTCATTGTAAATGTGTAGGTCGTTCCACACTTTACGCGAAAACGAAACCCTGTAAGGGAATAAACAGACTTAACTTCTGTGAAACCTAATCAATGTTTCCCAAAAGTTGGGGGGCAAATGATAGGGATAAATAAATTATGATAGTATAATTGAATACTGCAAGGTGTGGGCTGCTAGGCCCAATAAAAAGATATACGATACTCAGACCAGAAAGGTTAAGCCTGATGGACCAGATCAGGCCTGATGAAATAAAGAAGGCCCAAAAGCCCTGATTATTAATTAATTTCGTAATTAATTAATAAGGGAAAAATCAGCTATTGAGAAGAGTCCCGAAAAGGATATAAATCCTTATAGATTAGCCTCAAGGGGACCTAAAAGGATAAGGAATCAGTTTCCTACTATCTAGGACTCCAAAGTCTATTCTAATTATGAGACTTGCCCACCAAGTCTCCTATACCAAGTCTAATTCAAGGACTCCCAACATCTATATAAGGGGTCTCACCCCCACCAATCAGAACTACATTTTTTGGCTTGATTCTCTAATTCACAGAGATACGTAGGCATCTCGTAAAGGCAGAATTAAGCTACGAAACACGAGAGCAGCCATTAAAGGCCTTGAGCTCCCGAATCTTGGTAATAAATACAATAAATAATAACCTTAGTTTTTTATCCATAACAGCGGTAGTCCCATTATAAAGTCCATAGCAATATGTTCCCATTTCCATTCTGGAATCTTAAGGGGCTGAATTAATCCGCTTGGTCGTTGATGTTCTGCCTTCACTTTCTGACAAGTATAGCACTTTGCAACCCATTCTGCCACCTCTGGCTTCATATTTGGCCACCAAAAGTTCTGCTTCAAGTCCCGATACATCTTTGTGCTTCCTGGATGGATTGAAAATCTTGAATTGTGGGCTTCTTGCAAAATCTCATTCTTTAATTCAGGTACATGAGGAGTCCAAATTCTTGAGGAAATCCTTAGTATACCTTGCTCATCCTTTTGAATACCAATCTCTTCTCCAGTTAGTTGACTCTTCTCTTTCTCCATTACTTCTTCCTGACATTTCCTTATCTTTTCCACTAGTGTTGGTTGAAAAGTCATTGCACGATAAACTTCTTCAACTATTCCACAATCACAAAGTTCCAATCCAAATCTCTTAATATAGCGCCCTCCAAACCCAGGTCAGAAGTTTGGGGTCCACAACACATACACAATATATAAACCTATATAAGAGATATTATTTATAATGACCCTGCTTCACAAAACCACGGATCGCAACAGGTTAAAGTATGAAAACAAGACACAAACTTAACTTTTATTACAACTTACCAAATCCCAACTAATTTAACTTTACAACTGATAATAAAATCATTCTTACAATCTGACTATCTCTCTACCGAATGAAGTTTCTGCTAGCTCGAACCAACTCAACTGGAACCTTAGCCCGTACTTTTGGACTGAGGACTTCACTATCATCCATATTCTTTTCAACTGTAAAATATATAAAAAATCGCAAGGGTGAGCTAACTAGCTCAGCAAGTCTTAATAGGGATAACTGATGTTAAGCAATAATCAAATGAAATGATTCAGAGGAATCAAGTTTCTTTTTAACTAATCATTAGAATTGGATATTCATTTTAAGTTTTAAAACCAAGGTCAGGCTGCTGATCAGTCACGCATTAACCCCGAGCAAAGCACACAACACTGCTCTAATTACTGGATCCAAGGCACACATTGGCCTAACTTGATCATTGGTATGGTCTGACCACGAATCTGGTCCACATATATAAAAACTATCCAATCCTAAAGCAGTTCAATATGATAAACAATATAATTCGATAACACAAGATCATAATCAATGATGAATAAACATTTGAATAAAATGTAAGGAAACTCATGGATATCACAAGGGTATATCAGGGTATGTAAAAGAAACGGCTTTCAATCTGTAAAAGAATCAGGTATTAGACAAATAGTGATTTTTCGAGGTATAGTTCTTTGATGTTATAAAGAATGGTTGGAGTATAAAAGTTTCTGTGTTTTCAAATAATTTTATTCTAGTGTTTGGTGTTTGGTAGTTATACATTTCGGGAGTAGCATCATATTTGTATGATTTGGTATCTTGAGGATCAACAAAGGATGGTTTACAAAGAATACGGCTTACGGCTCAAGATCAAGAAAAATTTGGGTTCAAGGGTAAATAGTCTAAAGCACTTGCAATATAAACAGGAGTTATTTTGCATAATAACGACATGTTATGAAACAGTTCAAAAATATTTGCGATGTATTTTGGGAGAAAAGTTCAGAAATACTTGCCTTACAGGCTTTACAACTATTACTGATCAATTCTGAGCTGACTTTGCCTCTCAGGCTTTAATGTCCAACCACTAGATTCCATTGGATTCGACTTCGACACTCAGGTTTTTCTGTTGAAACTCTATTGAGCTCGTCAACTAATTTCTAGGTTATCTTTAGTTCATCATCCACTTTCAGTGTTCCCGGCTATAACCTACAGGGTCGAAATACCCTACGTTAGACGTCTAGGTATGCTTGACATATCCTCGATACTAATTCTTACCCAACGATATTCAAACCCGACTTGTAATTATTCACATTAGAATAACACAGACAACAATTAGGGTTCATATTCTCGAAATCGATCCAGTGCTCGTTTTTAGAAAATACGTATACTCGTTATTTTACGAAATTAGGGTTATTGGTTTTGGCAAAACGTATCACTACAACATACAATCAGGTTTGATATAAAACATACGTACATGTATTTACTTATACTCGCTCGACGTCCCGATAATCCTCGAATACGCTTCCGTATTTTCATAGTTCGATTTTCCGGAAATCGGGCAGCGTCCCCTCTGTTTATCGGACTACCCGTCGAAATACAACGACGTCAAACCAACAACAATCACTCTCACAACAATCAACATTCACAACTTCCCAAACGCCAATTCAATACTATTATTAATTATTATTCACATTTTACATTTATTAAATTAGGACTCAGATAATAATCATCACGGTCCACCGTCGGCTCGCCGAGGCTCATCGCCGACGGCGGCAAAAATTTGCGGGTGCCCGTATAAATTGGGTTTCCGTCGCGAATTTTCACCGATTAATTAATAATTGTTTCCGCACGATAAATTTTATTTCATAAATTCAATTAAATCATTTTCCTGCAGAAAATAGAATATTTAAATTAATCAAAGAAATTTACAAAATCCAACGCGTGTAAACACGCACCAACAGTCTGGGGGAGGGGGAAATAACCGGAAACAAACACAAATTGGAACAACCAGGAGACATGGCCGAAAACAGCCAAATTAGGTGACATCAACACACACATGATTCCCACAGACACACCACACACACATGTATATACACATAATACACGCATATACAGTCCACACAATCGAACAACACACACCACCGTTATTATCTTGCCGGAAACCGGCGGCAATAGGGCGGCCAGAAAAGAAATTACCGGAAAATGGGGCAAGGCAACAACAAGGGAAGAAAAATCGGGAAGATATAGATGAATAGATAGCGTAGAAGGAACGAGGTCGAGCTAGAGGGAGAGAAAAGATGGACACGAGAGAGAGAGATTAAAGAGAAGAGGGATCGGAGAGATTGTTTTAATCAGGACAAAAGAAATAGGATTGTTTTATCAATTAAACGAATCGACGCGCGGGTAAAATTAATCCCAGAAATTCCCAAAACAATTTTAAAATTCCCGGAATATTCCCAACTTAGATAAATATGAGTTTCATAATTTTTGAAAAATTCCAGAATTAAATATGGATTTTACAAATAAAAGCATTCAGAGAATCATTTAAAGATACATAATTAATAAAATATTGATTTCTCAATTTTATAAAATCCTAAAAATAATTATTGTAATTATGAAACCATAAAAACAACTTCAGAGACATTCCAAATAGTTATGCAAATAAATTTGAACTAAATTCACTTTTAAAAGTGAAAACGATTCAATACAACTCAATAGTTAATTACTCAAACAACCCGGTACACCCTAATTCACACAAAGATCATAATAAAACAACACATAGCGATCGAAACCAATACACATATTTTATTTAACCCTTTATTTAATAATTACACTTTTAAATAATATAAAAGTATATGAGTCGTTATATCCTTCCCCCCTTAAAAAGATTTTGTCCTCAGAATCTGATCTAACTAAACAAGTGAGGAAATTTGTCAAGCATATCTGTCTCTAGTTTCCAGGTAGACTCTTCTACTCAAGGATTTCAAACGTACTTACTATAGATATACACTCATTTCCAATGACTCGCCTTTAACGATCAAGAATTTGGATTGATCACTATATGCAAAACAACTTGGACAAGAGCCCCATTGGCTCTTGATCAATCACTCAATTCAAATCAAATACTTATCGCTTTAACTTTAACAGGCCAAACACATCATATGTACATACTGTTGCGACAGTAACATCAACTCATGAACAATTTTATTTATATTTATCAATACCTCGAATGGTTCACTATTTTTTTAGGACTTAACTTGTCCCTTTTACTCAAACTTATCCAATCTCTTACAAGACAACACTTTTATTAACATTACTGGTCCTATTTTTATATTCACACTCTCCCTCGATATAATTCCGCTTCTTTCTTTGTCTACTCTGAGCTTCTTCAATCAATATTACTATGCTCTTGGTGTGCCGATTTAACTTAGAATTTAACAACTTTCTCTCTCCCACTTTATTTTAATAGAAATGGGGACCTACACTTGCATTCACATGAAGCTTGATAAAGTGGTATTCCAAAGCTGTCATTGCTGATAAATGATCCTTCCGGTGTTTCCTTAAAATTTCAACCTCTCAACATACTTTATATTTCCTGAATCGCTTTATCATTCTGACCCTTTGTTTAAGGATGATAGGCGGTGCTCGTTTTCAACTTGGTTTCCGAACATTTAAACACTTCTTACTCTTTTTCATCAGTTAAGGCAAAAAAATAATCTCATATACTCACGTATTATCACCTTTAAGTATTTGGATTTCAGATTCCACTCTTTCCAATTTGCTTATTAACTCCTCGGTGGTCTTAATTGTATCCAATCCTTTCCGTCGGCATAAGGCATCTGTTATCGTACGGTTTTGCTTAGGTTGTTGTTAATGGATTAATTTAGAATCTTTTGTTAACCTTAGTCAAAATTTCATTCTTGAAAACTTAACGTATAGTTGCTTTCCTTCTGATCTTTGGAGAAAAATCCTTGGGCATCCCACGCAGACTTTCTTATTCCTTGAGTAGCTGAGGATGTTATCAATAAATATAGTTTGCTCATCTAAATACTCCTTATACACTATGATCCTTAATTTCTTATAATTATCTGATACACTTGTTATTTCACATAATACCATCCGAGCTTGCAATACCCTTAACTCACTTTAATCATAATCTCTGATATGTTCTCAGGTCAGATCTTAAGTTAATCCTCGAGACATAACACACTTCTTGGATTAGGTCTCATAGGTAATCAATCTTTATAGGGGTCACTTATTCTTATTCGTTGTTTTATTGAACTCCTGCTAACCAGTACATAATCTCATAATTTCATTCCTTTTCTCTAACAACACCACTGATACATTTTACGGTTTGCTTCTTGTAAAACCACTCCTTGGTCTGCCTTGTTCACTAGGCCTCCGATACTTCACCTTAATTCTTTGACATGTTCAACACTTCCCAATCTATTTTAAAATTCCCTTCTTTTATCTGATTATCACTATTTTTCTTTAAATTTCTATATATCTTGGCATTTCTTCAATAGATTAAATACTCGATATTGTGAATTCCCTATGGGATCTCATTTCTTAATTCTTCTGGCGCAGTCTCTATGTTCGTTCTCTCTTTTTTGCTTATTGTTTACCATTACATTCGCTTTTCACCGTGAATACTTCAAACTCTTATGGTCTGTATAGATCTTACACATTTCTCCATACCTATCATGTTTTCCAATCTTCCAAAACAAATATTATTACTGTTAGTCCCAATTACGAGTAGGATACTTCTGCTCATAAGGTTTCGGTTGTCTAGGTGCGTATACAATAACTTTATTGTGCTGCATTAATACACATCCTACTCCCTTATGAGAAGCATCACTATAACAACCAAATCTCCTTGATACTTTCAAAATGATAAAGCAGGTGCTGTAACCATTCTTTCACTTAACTCCGTAAAACTTTCTTTACCCTTCTGTACTTCATATAAACTTCTTGCTTCTGCTGGTTAGCTTCGTCTAAGATATGGCAACTTCCAAGAAATCTTGCACAAATTTTCGATAGTAACCGGCTTATGATAACATTTCTTACTTTTGTTGGTGTTTCTGGTTTGTTTTTATTCATAGTAACTTTAATTTCTACAGAATCCCTTTTGATCTTTTCCACATTGACTATTTATCCTAAAAAAAAATATACTTCATACAACTTCTTTCTTCTATAACTTTCCAATCATCATTAAATGCTTTGCATGGTCCTCCGTTGACTTTAAGTATCACAACTACAGCTTCTCCAGATATTCCTTAAAGACTCTGTCCATCAAGTTCAAATATCACTGGTATATTGGTTAATCCAAATAACAATACGAGAATAGTACTTGGTTCTGAATTTTTTTTTTTGATACATCCATAGGTTTAATCTTTAATTGGTGAAATACCAAGTCTTAAATTAGTCTTATAAAAGTACTTTGCTTCCTTCGTTTGATCAAACAAATCATTGGGTCAAGGTAACAGATACTTGCTTTTGATAGTAAACTTGTTGAGCTTTCGCTAGTCGACGCATAACCTCATACTTCCATTTTCTTATTAACAATTAGTACTGGTGCACCTTATAGGATATACTGGGTCTAATCAGTTCTTCTTCGAATATCTCTTGCGTCTACTTTGCTAACTTCCTCATTTTAACTGGTGCCATTTTGGGTAAGGCCATAGTCACTGGCTTCGTCTCAGGCGCTACATCAATCGTGAGCTTCATTTCTCTATCTGGAGGAATTGTTGATACTTATCTGGAAACATATCTTCAAACTCTTTAATTGCTATAAAATCTTCAATTTTGTTAGCCTCTAACTTATATTTATCTCATAATTACCGTAATACTCACATCTTGATCATCGTAATCATCGTTAACCAATTCTTTACCTTCCTTTTTCCTTTATGCCTCATCATATTCTCATCTGATGCCTTCAGAGCTATCTTTTCATCACGACGATTTGTCTGGGCATCATGCTTCCATAGTCATCCATTCCTTAGAATAATGTCAAGTCCTCTTGTCTCAAATGATATCAATTCTTCACAACTTATTGCCAGAAATCTCAATTCCATCATTGGTATTCACTTATGTGACAATTACACGTTCTTGACTTGCTAGTCCTTTAGTCATATTCTTATCAATTCAACAGAGTAATTCATCTCATCAACAAAATCTTGAGAGATAAACACTTAAGTTTCTCTCACATCTTTTAATACTTTAACACATGAGGTATTTACCATAACCATCCATCTTATCACACCCGTAATCTGAACAACATATTTCACATGAAAATCGCATATTCTCGTTCTGAAAGACGTATTCCTTATTGGAGTAGATTCCTTTGGTCCTTAGTGCATCCCCGACTGGGTTAGTGATTTGCAATTCTCGCCATACGCCCTTGTTTGCTTCCCATGCGTGAGAAGTAGATGGAACTTTGCCCGCTTGGTCTATAATTCGTTGATTTCTTTTTGAAAAACTCTTACAAAGAATGACAACATCACGAAACAACTGAAAGGATTCACAATTCAATAAAATTTAGAGTTGAAAAGAAAGAAGAAATAAGGATTTGAATATGAATGAGACAACCATATTGGTACTTAAGATGGCCAGTCTTTCGCACCATATGGCATACAACACATGACTAGGTGGCGTCCCACCCGACTCTTTGTCATTCCGATAAAGCGTCTCACCATAACACTGTTTGTCCCAATCAGAATGCAAAACTTGAGGGACACAATTAGATTTGAAAGGAATGCAATATCCTCCTTTTTGATATCATCATAAAGAATTTATTAAGAAAAGAAGTTCATACATTTTTAGAAATTAAAAAGGAATATACGCTGTAATATGGAGGACAATAATGATACCATGGGTAACCATCCATATTTCACTTGTATTTATCTTTCGAGCTTGTTCGATCATATCCCAATTGTGTCATATAATAACTTTAAAAAGCACGTTGAAATGCCTCCGCAAATTAAGCATTATGGTAGATTCTTACTGGTTAAGTCTTGTGTCTTTAACATCACACCTACACATATAATACTTTAACAATTCGATCATAATGGCGTTCCTACCCGATAATCTCGAATTTCCTCTTTTCAATTTAGAATAACCACGAATCATTCAACATAATGGTTCTTTTGTTAATAATATTCTTCTTTTAGAAAAGTCTAGAAATTTTCCCAATCTTCTTCGATCATGCCCAGGCTCCTTTTATATTAATGAATTCTTTAAACTTTAATGGTCTTTACCACTGGATGAATAATTACTCCGTACGTGGATTCTTTTGTTAACCTTGTCAAATTGTTAGGAATAATCAACTTCTTTATAATCGCGGGTTACTTTATTCTCTGAATTAACAATACTAAGTCTGAAACAAACATCCTTCCACGTAATCCGGGTTTTTTTTAACAAACAAAAACTCAAGTAGTAACTTGACAACCAAGGTTTAAAACTTATTTTATTAAAACAGCCTTTGAAAATTTGTTAAGAAAATCTCGTTCAAGAGTTTGTTTAAGAAAATTTTGAAAATTGCACACTTGGTTGTCCTTACTATATAAGTTGGTTGTTGTCCTTCTTACCTATAACAAGGTACCAAACTAAAGAAACAATCACATAAAAGTCCGTTCACTTCAATCTACCTTTTCTCCTTTATCGTGTCCATTTTCCTTCCTTAGTCGACGAAAACTTCAATTGTCGTTGCATATTATCTTATTCGTAGTTTCACATCAAAACTCACATACTGGTAATACTTCCATCATCAACTTTGCAATCGTTAAGGGGAACAGACTATCCAATAGTCAACAAGTCTATTTTTATAGAACCAAAATTTGCTCATATCACATCACATCACTACTTTACATATCGCATTTATCATAGCACCATCATTTAATTCTACGAAAATTTTGGGTCTATACTTTTCTCTCTAACTCATTCAAAATTCATCTAATTCATCCCACAACTACTCACGGGTGGCTTAGTCACTAATAGCTTCTTTTAACCCGGTAACAACTATCCTCTGAAACACTTAAATCTTCTCTCTAAACTTCTTCTTACCTTTATTTATATCTCAGGTGTTCACCATTTACTATAGCTCTCGAATCCATCCTTGTAGGTACTGTTGCTTCATAGGACGAGTTTTAAACTGGGGGTGTAGAACGGGGTGTAAAGTAAACTGAAAAGATACACTCCCAGCTGAATATCCAGTAAAGCAAGAATAAACAGATGGAAGTTCTTGAATAGGTAATCTCGCATCAAGAGGCGGAAAATTAGCATAGAATAGCTTGAAGAAGTGTACCCGTTATAACAAAAGGTAGTACCATTAATGCTGGTGGAGGAACAAGGTGCAATCCAATCTGAGAGAAGATGACGATCCTCGAACAGAAAGCTCCAAACGATCAAATGACATCGGGAAATCAAGATCCGCCACTGCCATTGTTTGGAAATCACGTCGCAAGCTGGGAATCTTGAATCGCCATATGAACCGTGTCGGAGACCTACTATACCATCGCACTCAACCTCACAACGTCCTATCTTTCTATTTTCTATTCCTATTCCTAACCCTCTACCCAATCCCGACAATCTAGGCTTGTTTCAGTGACTTAAAACCTGTTGCTCTAATACCAACCTGTGGCACCCTCCAAACCCAGGTCAGAAGTTTGGGGTCCACAACACATACACAATATATAAACCTGTATAAGAGATATTATTTATAATGACCCTGCTTTACAAAACCACAGATCGCAACAGGTTAAAGTATGAAAACAAGCCACAATCTTAACTTTTATTAAAACTTACCAAATCCCAACTAATTTAACTTTACAACTGATAATAAAATCATTCTTACAATCTGACTATCTCTCTACCGCATGAAGTTTCTGCTAGCTCGAACCAACTCAACTGGAACCTTAGCCCGTACTTTTGGACTGAGGACTTCACTATCATCCATATTCTTTTCAACTGTAAAATATATAAAAAATCGCAAGGGTGAGCTAACTAGCTCAGCAAGTCTTAATAGGGATAATTGAGGTTAAGCAATAATCAAATGAAATGATTCAGAGGAATCAAGTTTCTTTTTTACTAATCATTAGAATTGGATATTCATTTTAAGTTTTAAAACCAAGGTCAGGCTGCTGATCAGTCACGCACTAACCCCGAGAAAAGCACACAGCACTGCTCTAATTACTGGATCCAAGGCACACATTGGCCTAACTTGACCATTGGTATGGTCTAACCACGAATCTGGTCCACATATATAAAAACTATGCAATCCTAAAGTAGTTCAATATGATAAACAATATAATTCGATAACACAAGATCATAATCAATGATGATTAAACATTTGAATAAAACACAAGGAAACTCATGGATATCACAAGGGTATATCAGGGTATGTAAAAGAAACGGCTTTCAAACTGTAAAAGAATCAGGTATTAGACAATTAGTGATTTTTCTAGGTATAGTTCTTTGATGCTATAAAGAATGGCTGGAGTATAAAAGTTTCTGTGTTTTCAAACAATTTTATTCTAGTGTTTGGTATTTGGTAGTTATACATTTGGGGAGTAGCATCATATTTGTGTGATTTGGTATCTTGAGGATCAACAAAGGATGGTTTACAAAGAATAAGGCTTACGGCTCAAGATCAAGAAAAATCAGGGTTCAAGGGTAAATAGTCTAAAGCACTTGCAATATAAACATGAGTTATTTTGCATAATAACGACATGTTATGAAACAGTTCGAAAATATTTGCGATGTATTTTGGGAGAAAAGTTCAGAAATACTTGCCTTACAGATTTTACAACTATTACTGATCAATTCGGAGCTGACTCTGCCTCTCAGGCTTTAATGTCCAACCACTAGATTCCATTGGATTCGACTTCGACACTCAGGTTTTTCTGTTGAAACTCTACTGAGCTCGTCAACTGATTGCTAGGTTATCTTTAGTTCATCATCCACTTTCAGTGTTCCCGGCTATAACCTACAGGGTCGAAATACCCTACGTTAGACGTCTAGGTATGCTTGACATATCCTCGATACTAATTCTTACCCAACGATATTCAAACCCGACTTGTAATTATTCACATTAGAATAACACAAACAACAATTAGGGTTCATATTCTTGAAATCGATCCAGTGCTCGTTTTTAGAAAATACGTATACTCGTCATTTTACGAAATTAGGGTTATTGGTTTTGGCAAAACGTATCACTACAACTTACAATCAGGTTTGATATAAAACATACATACATGTATTTAATTATACTCGCTCGACGTCCCGATAATCCTCGGATACGCTTCCGTATTTCCATAGTTCGATTTTCCGGAAATCGGGCAGCGTCTCCTCTATTTATCGGACTACCCGTCGAAATACAACGACGTCAAACCAACAACAATCAATCTCACAACAATCAACATTCACAACTTCCCAAACGCCAATTCAATACTATTATTAATTATTATTCGCATTTTACATTTATTGAATTAGGACTCAGATAATAATCATCACGGTCCACCGTCGGCTCGCCGAGGCTCATCGCCGACGGCGACAAAAATTCGCGGGTGCCCGTATAAATTGGGTTTCCATCGCAAATTTTCACCGATTAATTAATAATTGTTTCCGCACGATAAATTTTATTTCATAAATTCAATTAAATCATTTTCCTGCAGAAAATAGAATATTTAAATTAATCAAAGAAATTTACAAAATCCAACGCGTGTAAACACGCACCAACAGTCTGGGGGAGGGGAAATAACTGGAAACCAACACAAATTGGAACAACCAGGAGACATGGCCGGAAACAGCCAAATCAGGTGGCATCAACACACACACATGATTCCCACATACACACCACACACACATATATATACACACAATATACCCATATACAGTCCACACAATCAAACAACACACACATCACCGTTATTATCTTGCCGGAAACCGGCGGCAACAGGGCGGCCAGAAAAGAAATTACCGAAAAACGGGGCAAGGCAGCAATATGGGAAGAAAAATCGGGAAGATATAGATGAATAGAGAGAGTAGAAGGAACGAGGTCGAGCTAGAGGGAGAGAAAAGATGGACACGAGAGAGAGAGATTAAAGAGAATAGGGATCAGAGAGATTGTTTTAATCAGGACAAAAGAAATAGGAGTGTATTCCTGTATATCTATTCTGCATAACACGTGTTCGGCTATTGGACACGTACCCCTCTGTATAATCAAATTTTTATTCCGTGTTTCGATATATACTACCCGAGGTGCACTTTAAACAAATTCCGAAAATTATGGAAATAGTCTAAAAATATTATAAATATCCTGATGTTCGTAAAAACATAAATTTCGTAATTTTAAAATAATTTCTAAAATACATTTTATGCCCGCTTTTATCAATTAAACGAATCGACGCGCGGGTAAAATTAATCACAAAAATTCCCAAAACAATTTTAAAATTCCCGGAATATTCCCAACTTAAATAAATATGAGTTTCATAATTTTTGAAAAATTCCAGAATTAAATATGGATTTTACCAATAAAAGCATTCAGAGAATCATTTAAAGATAAATAATTAATAAAATATTGATTTCTCAATTTTATAATATCCTAAAAATAATTATTGTAATTATGAAACCATAAAAACAACTTTAGAGACATTTCAAATATTTATGCAAATAAATTTGCACTAAATTCACTTTTAAAATTGAAAACGATTCAATACAACTCAATAGTTAATTACGCAAACAACCCGGTACACCCTAATTCACACAAAGATCATAATAAAACAACACATAGCGATCGAAACCAATACACATATTTTATTTTACCATTTATTTAATAATTACACTTTTAAATAATATAAAAGTATATGAGTTGTTATACTTAATCTCTTTAGACAATTATTTTGTTGTTGCTATCATATTCAATCTTTCATTCATACTCAAAGCGTCAGCTACAACATTCGCCTTTCCAGAATGATAATTTATCGAGCAATCATAGTCCTTAATCAATTCCAACCATCTCCTTTGCCTCATATTGAGCTCCTTCTGAGTGAAAATGTACTTTAAACTCTTGTGATATGTGTAGATTTCACACTTTTCCCTGTAGAGGTAATGTCTCCAAATCTTAAGTGCGAACTATGACGCCCTCCAAACCCGGGTCAGAAGTTTGGGGTCCACAACACAAACACAATATATCAACATGTATAAGAAATATTATTTATAATGACCCTGCTTTACAAAACCACGGATCGCAACAGGTTAAAGTATGAAAACAAGCCACAATCTTAATTATTACATCGTACCAAATCCCAACTGATTTAACTTACAATTGATAATAAAATCATTCTTACAATTTGACTATCTCTTTACCGCCTGAAACTTCTGCTAGCTCGATCCAACTCGACTGGAACCTTAGCCCGCACTTTAGACTGAGGAACTTCACTATCATCCATATTCTTTTCAACTGTAAAATATATAAAAGAATCGCAAGGGTGAGCTATCTAGCTCAGCAAGCATGATAACGATAACTGAGGTTAAATCATGATTAGATGAGATGATTCAGAGGAATCAAGTTTCTTTTTAACTATTTATTAGAATTGGATATTCATTTTAAGTTTTAAAAACCAAGGTTAGGCTGCTGATCAGTCACGCACTAACCCCGAGCAAGCACACAGCACTGCTCTGATTACTGGATCCAAGACACACATTGGCCTAACTTGACCATTGGTATGGTCTGACCACGAATATGGTCCACATATATAAAAACTATCCAATCCTAAAGCAGTTCAATATGATAACAATATGATTCAATAAAACAAGATCATAATCGATGATGGTTAAACATTTGCATAGAAACGTAAGAAAACTCATGGATATCTCAAGGGTATATCAGGGTATGTATAAGAAATGGTTTTCAATTTGTACCAGCATCCGGTATTAGGTCAGAAATGATTTCAAAGTATAGTTCTTTGATGTTATAAAGAATGGTTGCAGTATAAAAGTTTCTGTGTTTTCAAACAATTTTGTTTCAGTGTTTGGTGTTTGGTAGTTATACCTTTGGGGAGTAGTATCATATTGGTATGAATTGATATCTGAGGATCAACAAAGGATGGTTTACAAAGAATAAGGCTTACGGCTCAAGATCAAGAAAGATTCAGGGTTTAAGGTAAGCAGTTTAAAACACTTGCATTACAAAACATGAATTATGTTTAATAATAGAAACATGTTATGAAATAGTTCGAAAACATTGGTAATATGTCTTGAAGAAAAGTTCAGAAATACTTGCCTTACAGGCTTTACAACTATCATTGATCAATTCTGATCTGACGCTGCCGCTCAGGCTTTAACGTCCAACCACTAGATCCCATTAGATTCGACTTCGACACTCAGGTCTTTCTGTTGAAACTCTACTGAGCTCGTTGACTGACCACTAGGTTATTTTTAGTCCATCGTCCACTTTCAGGTTCCCGACTATAACCTACAGGGTCGAAATACCCTACGTTAGACGTCTAGGTATGCTTGACATATCCTTGATACTAATTCTCACCCAATGATATTCAAACCCGACTCATAATTATTCATTTTAGAATAACACAGACAACAATTAGGGTTCACATTCTCGAAATCGATCCAGTGTTTGTTTTTACAAAATACGTATACTCATCATTTTACAAAATTAGGGTTACTGTATTTTGGACGAAACATACAACACAACATACAATCAGGATCTGTATAAAATGAACATATATGTATTTACTTATACTCGCTCGACGTTCCGATAATCCTCGGATACGCTCTCGTATTTACATAATTTAGTTTCCGAAAATCGGGCAGCGTCTCCTATGTTTATCGGACTACCCGTCGAAACATTAATCGACGTCAATTCAACAACAACAATCAAATTTAAAACACGACAACCAATCACAACTCACAAATTCCAATCACCGATATAATTTAGTAATCACAACCAACTTAACCATCATGATTCAATATTTGCTAATTAACTATTTCGATCCAGAATAAAAACACAATATGACTTTTATTTATTACAAAATAGTAGGACTCAGAATCGTGTCATCACCGTCCACCGTTGACTCACCGAAGTTCATCGTCAATGGCGGTAAAATTACGGGTACCCGATAAATTTCGGGTTTCCAACATAATTTCACCGATTATATTTGAGAATAATTAGAAATTAAATTTCGAAAATCAAGAAAACTTCATTCGAAACTTTACCACAATTAAGTAGTAATTCGAATAATGTCAAGCCAATCATCACTGAAATTCATCATCACAAAACAATCTGCGGAAACAGAACTGTATAAGCCAACTCCACGTGCATACACGCGCGGTTAGCCGGAAAGAGCAAATTAGCCATGGCCGGAAAATGCAACAGGAGCGGAAACCAGCCCAAGAACACTGGACAACCCCGCATCAAAATCCCCACACCCACTAGAACACATATATACACAGGAATATATACATACATATGTCAACAATCAAGGAAAACCGAATCGAAAGGCAACCGCACGGCTTATCACCAGGGAACAGCGGCGGCTCGCCTCGCCGGAAACAACTATAGAAACGGCCGAGGAACAGAGGGGTGGAGGAGAGAATAACAGGGGATGGAAGAGAGGAACTATAATCCTCCTCTTTCTTTTCTTCTTTTATTTTAATTTTTTTGTGCTTATTGAGAAGCTGCCACGTATCTGTGGCCCTAAAAAAAACAAAACACGTGTCCCATATTTCCAATTGCAAGTCCGACTTCACCCGAACTTTATAATTTAGCGAAATAAAACACACAAAAATAAAACTCAACAAATCTCCAAAATAATCTTAAAATGCTATAAATATCCCGAAGTTCACAAAAACATAAATTTTGAAATTTTAAAATGATTTTTAAAATGCACTTTATATCTGCTTTTATCAATGAAGCGAAACAACGAGCGCGTGAAATTAATCCCGAAAATTTCCAAAATAATTTTAAAATTCTCGGAATATTCCAAACTTAAATAAATATGAGTTTCATAATTTTTGAAGAATTTTAGAATTAAATATGGATTTTACAAATAAAAGCATTCAGAAAATCATTTAAAGATAAATAATTAATAAAATATTGATTTCTTAATTTTATAAAATCCTAAAAATAATTATTGTAATTATAAAATCATAAAAATAATTTTTGAAACATTCCCAATATTTATGCAAATAAATTTGCACCAAATCTACTTTTGAAAATGAAAACAATCCAATACGACTCCGTAATTAATAACACAAACAACCCGGTATATTATAAATTACACCTATATAATAATCAACCAACACAGAGTAGTCAAAACCAATACACATATTTTATTTAATAATTTCCGTAATAATCACATATTTAAATAATTCAAAAACACACGAGTCGTTATACGAACACTATGGCGGCTAGTTCCAAATCATGCGTCGGGTACTTCAACTCATGCGGTTTTAACTGTCTTGACGCATACGCGATCACCTTACTGTGTTGCATTAGCACACATCCCAATCCTTTATGTGAAGCATCACTGAAAATTACAAAGTTTCCTTGGTCGTCTGGTAGTACTAACACCGGAGCTGTTACCAATCTCTGTTTCAACTCTTGAAAGCTATCCTCATATTCTGCATTCCATTCGAACTTCTGATTCTTCCTGATTAACTTAGTCAATGGCGTGGCGATTTTCAAAAAATCCTTGACAAACCTTCTATAATACCCTGCCAATCCTAGAAAACTTCGCACTTCTGTAGGTGTCTTTGGCCTCTCCCAACTCATAATCGCCTCAATCTTTGCCGGATCTACTTTAACTCCTTCATCTCCAATGACGTGTCCCAAAAATTGAACTTCCTTTAACCAAAACTTACATTTAGAAAACTTGGCATACAACTTCTCTTGTCGGAGTATCTCCAATGCTATTCGTAGATGCTGCTTATGTTCTTCTTTGGACTTTGATTAAATAAGGATGTCATCAATGAATACGACTACCAACTTGTCCAAATACTTTTTAAATACCCGATTCATCAGATCCATAAATGCTGCCGGGGCATTAGTCAATCCAAAAGGCATTACTAAGAATTCATAATGTCCGTATCTGGTCCTGAATGCTGTCTTGGGAATATCTTCTTCTTTGATCTTTAATTGATGGTATCCTGTTCTTAATTCAATCTTTGAAAAGCACTTTGCTCCTTTCAGCTGATCAAATAGGTCATCTATTCTTGGTAGCGGGTAGCGGTTCTTAATCGTCACCTTATTCAACTCCTGATAATCTATACATAGTCGCATACTTCCATCTTTCTTCTTTACAAACAGAACAGGTGCTCCCCATGGCGACATACTTGGTCGTATCACTCCTTTATCCAACAATTCTTGTAGCTGGCTCGCCAACTCTTTCATTTCTGCTGGTGCCATCCTATATGGGGCCTTTGAAACTGGTTCTGTGCCCGGAGCAAGGTTGATCTCGAACTCAATTTATCGATCTGGTGGTAAACCTGGTAATTTGTCTGGAAACACATCTGGGAATTCGTTAACTACGGAAATATCTTCTATGCTGGGGTTGCCCTTTTCTGAATCCACTACATAAGCTAGGAACGACTCATAACCTTTTCTAAGTAACTTCTTAGCCTGAACGATTGTAAGAAACAGTTGCTCTTGCCTCTGTCCCTTAAATACTACCTTCTCTCCACTCTTCATCTTTAAATACACTTTCTTGGTCTTACAAATAATCTGGGCGTTATTCTATCCTAACCAATCCATACCTAAAATTATATTGAACTCTCCCAACTTGAAGAGTATCAAGTCGGCTGAAAACTTATACCCCGAAATATCAATCTCACACTTCGGACAGAATTGATTCACATGAATCATCTCTTGGTTCACAATTACCACATTTACTACCTCGTTCATAACCATTTTATCACATTGAAGTTTATCAACAAAAGTTTCTGATATGAAAGATCTCGTTGCTCCCGAATCAATCAATACTTTAGCTTTGACGTTATTTAGTAAAAGTGTACCTGCTATCACCTTAGAGTTCTGAACAGCGTCCTTCATTTTCAAATCGAATGTCCTTGTTGTTGCTTGCAGAGTTATTTTAGGTGGTGGAGGTAATGCCAATACCTCGGCTGGCATGCTTGCACTGGTACTTGCCACATTCATTAGAGCTTTGACTGGTCCAGTTGGCTTGCACTCCTTAGCTATGTGTCTAGTCTTTCGACACATGTAACATGTAACTCCTGGCTTCAGCATCTTACACTCGTTTACCAAATGTCCCTTCTGGTTGCACCTATAGCATGTCATGCTCAACTTATTACACACTCCGGGGTGCCTTCTTCCACAATGCTTGCATTCCGGTCTCTGAAATCTGTTTTCTCCAACTTGTCCTTGGCTTGCCTGGTTGTTCCCCTTTGATTCTTGTCTTTTGCTCAAATTTCCCTTCTTTTGAAAATTTCCGCCCTTATGGAATCCAATCCTCTTTACATTCCGATCTTGTGAATTTCCGGCTTCAGACTTTTCTCCATAAAATGGAACCTTTCTCTTCTTGTTATCCCTTTCCTTTCTTGACTGCATCCCATTGTTCTCAATCAGAGCAGCTTTCTGTACTACTCCTACATAAGTATCAAGCTCAAACATAGCCACTCTATCTCTGATCCAAGGCTCCAATCCTTGTTGAAATCTCTTTGCTTTTTCCTTCTCACTGCTGGTATACTTTGACACAAATCTTGACAACTCTGTGAACTTCTTCTCATACTCCAGTATAGACATATTCCCTTGCTTCAACTCAAGAAATTTAAGCTCCATCTGATTCTGCATGTACTTAGGGTAATACTTTTCCAGAAATAACTTCTTAAATTTTTCCCAAGAAACTTGCTGAGTTGCTTCCATAGCTTTTACTGATTCCCACCAATAGATGACTTCGCCCTTCAAGAAGTAAGTAGCATATGGTGTCTTCTAATCGTCCCCTAACTGTACTAACTCAAAAGCCCTTCATTTCCTTAATCAATGTGTTAGCTACTATTAGATCAGTGGTATCATGAAATGCAGGTGGGTTCACATTCTGAAAGGCCTTGAAAGTGACAACTTGTCGAGGGGGTACTGGTGGATCAGGTGGTTGGTGTGGTTCACGGTTATCTTGGTTTTCAAATCGTTGTTGAAGAGTTATTTGTTGTTGAGCTATAGCGTTGGTTTGCTGTTGTAAGGTTTCCAGTAATCGAAGAATATTTGGATCTGTGGTAGATGTGGTTGTTGGGTTCTTCTTTTTGGGTGGCATGATCCTGAAATAAGAGTTATGTCAAAACAGGTATGTATGATGAAATAATTCGAGGGCATCGCATGGCATTCTTATTTACATATGAGGTCAAGTTTCAAATTAAACAGATATGGTGATGCATATAAAGGCGTAAAATAACAGTTGAGAGCAAATGGAACGATAGTGCATAATAATTGAAATTTAAAGGTCACAATACATCAGGATTAGGACAAAGACCGATTCAAGGAATAACATGCTTATTTAAAGGAAAAACTGGGAATTCTACGAAGTCCGATAATACAACATAAAAGGTAGATAATGGAAACATAATAATTGGTAGTCTTCTCCTCTCGAAGCATCTTCACAATGCTCTGGAGCTCATCCGCCACCATCTGGATGATATACTGGCTGGTGCGGTCTCGGTGCGATGGCATCTCCTCAAGCTTAGTGTTGACGTACTGAACCAAAGTCTCAAGTCATCTACTCCTTAGGCTTCCCTTCATAGTTTCGTCTATCCGGATACACGTTCTTCAATCGGTCTATTAGTCGGTCGTACTTGCCATGAAGCATATCAAACTCGCGCCTCAACTCAACATACACGAAGAAAGTAATAGTGTCGTCCGACCCAGAGGATGACGAGGAGTGCGCTCTTTGCTGACAAACCAATAAGAGGAGTATTAATAATAAATTTACTTAACCTACTCTCTCGCATATTATCTATAACCTACACATATATCCTATAACCTATTTGGGTTGTCCAGGGACTCTAAACTGTAGCTCTGATACCAAAACATGTCACACCCCCAACTTAACAATATATAACTATTACAATATTTAAAAGAAAGTAAATATAACCGAATCCAAGATCTTACAGTTTAGGGTTTGGAACAGCCCAACACTACCATTTATTACAACTGATTTTAATATCGAGTCCTCACATAAAACTATCTTTTATTCTACCTGAGCTCGGACATACGCATCAGCGTCACAAGTCTTACGTGCTGTCTGCTTGAATCTAATCATAGCTGCTAGCTGAAATATTAGGGTTAAAGCAAGGAGTGAGCCAAATGCTCAACAAGTGCTAAACAATACGGTACAAAACATAAATCGAGATATTAAAGAATGACAATACGAAGATATAACTAATAATAACAAGAGATGAAATTTTGGGTGATGGCATCATTTGCTTGAATCAAAACATTTTCAAAATCATATCTTAATTAAAATCATTTTATGACGCTACGGATTACAGCCGGTGATCAGCCGCGAAGTAATCCTGAACCTTGCTGGGTTCTAAAACATTAATGGCATTCCTATGCAACTTTTAAGCCTACAATATAAGTGTGGAAGAGACTCGCATCTCAGTCCAGATCCACTATTCAAGAAAACATTTATCCCCCTTTGGGACTGAAAATCCACATTTTAATTATTTCAAAAACTGATGCCGATTTATAATAAAATCTCTTAAATAGTAAACATTTTTTTCGATGGATTATAGACCAACTTTGAAACACTGGAAATATGTCACCAAATCTCAGGGCCATGATTTACTAGATTTTATTCTATCAGGGTACTTGCACAATTTCTATTTACAAGGTTTCTGACAAGAAGATTTAGTAGGGTTTTTGGATAATAGGAAGGAGTAATGCCAAACTAGGCTTAAAACAATGGTTTTAGACAAGGTATAGGTATTATAGCATCAAGAAGATAAGCATCACTGGTTACAAGTATACTAGAGGTGTTAAGGTATAAAGAAAGTGATCATTAGCTTAAGGTATATCAGGATGTCGAACTTTAGGGTAAGGATAGGGTTATCAAACAATCATGAACAACTTTAAAGAATATCTGGCTTTCAGAATGACATCTTTGGTTTCTTTAGTGCATTAGACACTCTTACACTAAATTTTACCTCCAAAACTTCTACACTAGACTCTTCTGATCATAAGGCATCTCCCAAACTTGATGTGGCTCTAGGGCCTAGCTTGGGCCTCCTTGGGCCTAAGCTTAAAGTCCATGGTTCCCCTATTTTTCTGGGCAGAAAATGCCCTGACTTGAACTAACTTGTGACACATGTTTCTAACTCAAATCCTATGAACTATGGATGGAAAAACTCCTCTGACACTCCCTCTAACTTAGGCTCAACAGGGCCTAATGAGGGCCTACCCATGACATGGTCAAAACTTCCTATTTCTAAGTTGCAACAAAATTGTCCCCTGCTGGACAGATTTCGTGATTTCACTCGTGCACCTAACCAAACGACTTACAAAACTCCAACAAACACCTAAAACCTTTTATATACTCCTAGTGCTAGCTTCTGGTGGCTTGGGCCTCAAAGTGCACAACAAATGCTCATTCAAAACTTCCCCATAAACTAGTGCATCTAATCTGGAAAAATGCAAACACTAACTAATCCCTTTCCACCTTAACTCCCACTTATTAACCTAGCATCCAACCTTTACTAAAGCAAACCTAGTGCATCAACATCCTAAAATAGTGCCTCAATAGGAGGGGATATCATCCATGCCCAAGAACATCAACATGCAACTAAAAATATAACATGAAACTCATGGAAAACACTTAACAAGATTTCGGCTAAGGCATAAAGTTTAAATTCTTGCAAATTCGACTTATACCTATTACTCTTCCTTAATAATCATGAAATATATCTTCTCTTATCTATTAATAAGAAATATATCATGGAAACAATCTATCTCAAGTACAAATATTTCAAATTTATAGATTTTTAAACATAAAAACATGATTTCGAAAAGAGTAGCATGCACAACATGGTTGATCATCATTTTATCATATTAAAACTAGCATGGATGGATAAATATGAATATATAATGAAATTTAAGTAGCATGCAATGGAATTTAAAGCATGGTTTCTCCATAAAACACTTAGTTAACACATATATAAAATGTAACTCATAGAGAGCTCTTGAATTCACAAGAATCAAGAGTTTCTCTTTGGAGATCACACAAGAACTAGACATGCAACCATGAAACTTCATCTCCCAAGTCACAAAACTCTTGGGAAGTATATAAAATAAATGTAGGTGGAAGATTTACACTAGGGAAGATGAGAAATGGAATGAAAAATGGTAGGGAGTGGGGGAATGGGGCTTCGGCCGAGAGCAAAAGGGAGGGAGGGGAGGAGAGAAAAATAAGGTGTGTTGGAGTGTGGAGTGAGTGAAAATGACTTCTCCCACTTGGTTTTTGGTTTTATGCTTTTGGATTGACAAAATAATGAGTGGAAGTGAGAATGTACAAAAATGACCTCTAGCTAAAGTTAGGCCATTTTGCATGCAAGGTGAGTGTGGTAATTCGGTAATCAACAAATGAGTTAGTGGGGTCGGAAAGGTCTTCTTTGTCCTTCAAGAGAATAGAAGAGTGATTTGCATGCAAGGGCTTCCATGTAATTTGCTAATTATAACAAATAAAATTTTTAAAGATTTGTTTTTATAAAATAAAATACAAGTTCAAAAATTATAAAATTTATACCATAAAATAACTTGGATTTTTAGAAATTTTATAAAATCACTTTTGAAATTTGTGAACAAAATAACTTTTAAAAGAAAATTTCTCCAAAGTTTAGAATATTCCTTATAAATCAAAAATAAGGGAAATAAATAAACTTTTGCTTTGAAAAATCATATACTACATAAAGCAAATTTATAATGCAGATATTTTCATTCACACAACATACAATCATTAAGTATATTTACATTCGGCTCTAATATTATACCAAGTCCACAAATAATATTACACAAAATGCCGGTCGTAACAGTTAATATATACATATAAAGATATATTATAAAATCCTAGGAGAGCCCTATAAATAGAAGGAGATGGCTCATTCTATTTACATACTTGGTTTTGTGAAAACCCTAGCCTCCATCTTCTTCCTCTCTCTCTCTCTCCCCCCAAAACTCCATTTTTATAAAAGCTTGGTTTTATAAAAAGGTTCATCGAAGAGGATAGTTCTTGGTGGATACCGGTAGAGTGCTTCATACACTGAGGAGCAACTGCTAGCACTCCATTTTTTTTATAAAGCTTCGATTCACAAGGTATGGTTATGATTCCTCAGTTTTTTCTTTTTATACGTTTTTCTATATGTGCGATATATGGTTTTTACGGATTAAATGTTATTTCACGCTTCCGCTCATCCGTAAATTCCTTTAGCAGCAAATAAGGAAGGTACTTTGAGAGAACCCACAGCTCTGTCTCCTTTGAAGCAAAGAAGTGAATTTCCTGAGACAACTGTAAAACTCCAGGTATCTTCTCAAAACGATTCTCTGGCTAAAAAGGCAACTGAACAGTTACTAGATCTATATTCTCAATAAGGTAAATCTATTGAAATTCGCCCGTCGGCCACGACATCCTGTAACGAGTCAAACACACTATCGAATATCCAAGCTCTTGAAGCATTAAATAAGTCGATTAGAAGAGTTTTATTTAGTGAGGAAGTATTTCCAAAAATAGGGCATTCAACCATTTTACGGTTAGAATATCTTATTAAAGGTCCTTCAATGGATCAACTGCCTTCACAGGTGGTAGGAGAGAGTGTTGTATTTGCTGCCAAACCTAACACAACACTTACCTCCCCAGGACTGATAAACCTGGATGCATCTGCAAATAGTGGATCCGATGTAGGCGCGGATCGGCAACCCATTGGCGAAGAACTAGATTTAACTAGTGAGCCTAAGGGGAATGTATCTTCATAGATACAAGGGGAAGCTGGGGATCAGATGCTGAATATGAAGGCCCTAGTGCTCCTCCCAGAGATTCTAACTCTGGATGAGTCATCTCCTGATGACAGGCAACTTGTCTCAGACAAGGATCGGGAATTACGAACTCTCATTGCACCACTGCTGACCTCCTTAAGGATGGCTACAGTGTCTTCTGCATGTACAATTGGAACTCGGAGCTTTGAGCAGTGACACACATGACCCTAAACCGAGTGCTAGAGTGCTGAGCGATACATTGCGAGAAGCCCGTGAGACACCTAATATCCAAACTACACCTATAGATCTCTCCAAATATGTCACTATATCCTATCTTGAAGAGCAGTTGGCTTTCAAAGACAGCTATCTCAAAGAACAACTGGCTCTTAAAGATCAACATTTTCAGAAAGAACTATCTCTCAGGGATCATCAGATCTCCAGTCTTTTCGATCAACTTGAACATCAACAAGTAGCATTCGCCAACTTATGGGAATTCGTTGAGTGATCTCTCTCTCATACAGGAAAAGGAAAAACAATTGCCAACACTGAGCCAAAGCTCTCAGTTAGAAAGCAAGCGCCTATCCTGGTCTCATCTGAAACAGCTCTTGCCAGTACTGGGCCAATGACCTCAGTCAGCAAGCAACTGCATGTTTCTCTTGAGATCCCTGTTTCAACCTTACATGCTCAATCAACACCAGCTCTGAAGGATAACCCAACTGAGGGGGAGAAAAGGGTAGTAGAATAAGAAAAAGTAGACGTTGCTGTTAATCTACTTCAAGATGCCTTTCAGACGACTGGTATTTATGATGAATTTGGAGATGAGATGGAGGAAGAACTAGAAGAGAGAATTGATGAAAGGGTGCTCCTCAAGGAAAGATTTTCTAAGGAGAGTGCAACATCTCAGGGGGAGCAATCAGGACATCTGAGCCAAATCATTACAACTTAGAGAAATTTGTTGTCTCAGATATATGCTCCAAAACCCTTATTTTCAGAAGATGAACTAGAAGAAGGTGAAATAGATGAAAGTGATGTTCCGATGGGGTGTGAGCCAAGATTCGAGGAAGTGGCTACAGAAGAAAGAAAGATTATCTCCGAGGATGAAGAGTTTGAAGATGAAGATGCTTTCTCAGACGACTGTCTGTTCAATGGACTTCCAGAGAAAATAAATCGCTCTTATATAGAGATTCAAGAAAAAATGGAAAGATCAAAAACAAGAATTTATGGAGCTATTCAAAGAAGGAGGAACAGAAAAGAGAGAGAAGCATATCTTCAAGCTAACAGGAAAGTAAGCAAATGGGAAGATATAAAGAAGAAAATGGACAAACGAGAAACATATCACTATTCAGACCCTGGTAACTCTAATCTGCTGAGAACTGTGGAACATTATAGAAAAGAACATGATAACATCCATGAGTTCTATGATCAGTTCAGCAAAATAATTACTGGAACTACTGTGAACACTCTGAAGAATGGATGAAGAATCACTATCAATCACAGAGATGGTCTACAGATGAAGGTGTCTACCAGTGTACTGAAAAAGTTGAACATTGTTGAACTATTTGTCCTAGCATAAAAAATCCCATGGCTGAAATCAAATGAGAATAAATACTTCAGAGACAAACTTTGGAGAGTGATGATGGATATATCTCTTCAAGCATTTATGTATCCATTCGTGATTAAAGTATTTGCAGGTGGTAGGATACAAAACATCACCATGTCTGACCAACACATTAGAACCATTCGTTATCTACAACTTACTTTCCTGGAAAGTCAACTCAGGAGCAAAAGAGCTAAACTAGGAGCTCCAGGTGTTAAGAGATCTGAAGCAGACTTCAAAGCTGGTGAAGTTCTATATGCTTATAGGCTCAATGATAAGATGATCAGAGACACAGAGAAGGATATGAAGAAGGTTACGAGAGCGTATCATAAGATGGTGTTTATCAACGGGGAAGCGGAGATTAATCTTCTGAAAGATAATGAACCCATAATCAGCACTGACAGTGAAGGGGAGTTAGTCTTTAGAATCAACAAAAGCAAGATCAGAATCAAAGACTTCAGGACAAGTGAATCAGACTCAATACAGCAAGCCTTGATGGATGTCAAACTATCCACATGTAAAGAAGACAAGGTTGCTTTGATTCCTATCATTAAGATACTAAATGAAGTGATGGAGGAAGAATCATTCAATGACACCAAGAGAGTATGAGGACATCCTAAAAGGATAACAGTCTTTGTAATGTCCAGAAAATCATCACTGTTATTTGATCTTGTTCCTAAATGCACCAAAGTCAAATATCTTGAGATAATGCTTTATGAACTGAATAATCCACCTCCAGTCAATGCACTTGAGATAAAAGTTCATGATTGTGTGCAAGCTAGACTCAATGAGCTGAAAGAGTCTCCTCCAAAACCTTCAGACCCCAAGAAGAAAACCTCTAAGAGAAAATCTGATCAGCCTCAGGAAGGAGAAGGAAGCAGGAAGCTGAAGAGAATAAGAACAAAGAAGACATAGAATATATGTTCAGGCTAGAGGAACACTTTATAATTTGTATCTTAAGAAATCTGGAATTGAATATGTAATCCAGAATGTATTTAATATCTTTATCTGTTTAGAGATTGTACTTTTTCTTATTATCAGTTGAGTTATCCTTAGGAATTTACTTGTCGAACTCTAATAATCAAATAGGGGGAGATTGTAAAGCATAATGTAATGTAACATGTAATCGGGGATTTATAACTCAACATGAAAATAGAAACAGATAAACAATATTAAACTGTGAAGCACAGGAACACTACAGATGAAGACAGGATAAACACAAAGAACCAAATGATGCAGTTGACTCTTTAAGTCCTCTAACAGATCATGGGAAGAAGTTCATTGTAATGTTCAAGCAGCCATGAAGAATAAGACAATAAGGGACTTTAAGCATCAATTACATGAATTGATTCCAAGTGTTACAGATCAAGGGTTCAGTGAAAGAAGCAATGGATAAACATCAATCTGTATCAGCTCAGAAACTCAAGTTAAATTGAATTGGGATTCTCTCAATGCTAGTTGTTTGTGAACCAGACCAGTGCACCAAACATCAGTATTCAAGAAGGGATTTTGATTCAGTTATAATTAAAATATTGATACAATGAAGAATGTTTTGACAAAAGCAAGAATACTCTAAGTCATAACAATCTTCTACTTGGTCTCCATAGAAAAAATCTCTAAGGCACCACACAGGTCGCAATAGAGATTCTCTATGATACCATTGGTCGCCATAGGCTCTAGTCGCCACAGAAGACTGTCTACCTGGTCGCCATAGGATTTCAAAGATCTCATTACAAGTCAATCTACTGGTCGCCATAGAAATATCTTTGGTCGCCATAGAAGATCCCCTGGTCACCACAGGGGATATGCAGTCGCCATAGAAAATCCCCTGGTCGCCATAGGGGATATTCAGTCGCCATAGAAGGCTTGCCTGGTCGCCTTAGAAGAGATGTATTCATTGAATTTGTTGCTGCAAATTTAAATGGAATGTGTGGATAAAAATATGCCACATGTCCATTGAATTTAAAAGTCTACAAGAAGCTGAATGAATGCAATTCATGATAGTTAGTTATCTTCTTCAACAAACACAGAAAACTTACGAGAGCTCCATTAAAGCTTCACATTTATTACTCTTGCAAACATACTGTTATACTGCTGAATTTATTGTAGCTAATCAATACCTTGATTAGATTGTAGCAACCTTAAGGTTTATATTAATAAAACAATATATTCCTCGAATTGTTTTGTGTTATTTTGATTCCGTACTTTTAACGAAGAACTTGAAACGAATCGAAAAAGATTGTAGGTATCGTATTCAACCCCCCCTTCTACGATACTTTGGGACTAACACTATCCACCAAAGCTCCTAACTCAGGAATACGGGAGTAAACAAAGTCTCGACCCTGGGCTAACTTGCCACCAACACTGATAGGCACAATCTTAGGCATCTCAAACTCTGGCTCAGGGGATGGGGTCTCTGACTTTGGCCTCAAAGGTCATATATGCATAGGAATCTCACTACTCTCAGATGGATCCTCGTCTGGATCTGAACTAACATACACAGGCTCCTCTGAAGAGGGTGGAATGGGGTCCACTGGGGTACCGGTCAAACTAACCGCTGAATCGGAATCACTATCACTACTGGGATCCTGAGAGAAAACACAAAACATCAACCAAGAAACAGTATTAGGGTTAAATAAAACTTCCAACTAACTCACACCCTAACTCTAGTTGCCACTTTCGCTTCTATACACTTTCTTTAGACTATACCTAATAGTCTAACTCAACTCTATATGAGTCGAACACTCTCGCAATACAAATATACCCAAAATACCCTTTTTTAATCCTAACTTGTCTCAGGGACTAGATCCTGTAGCTCTGATACCAACTTGTGACGCCCTCAATCTTGGGGTTAGGATATGAGGACCCACACACCTTTAATCTATGAATTAAATAAGCATAAACACTGATTTAATACTAACAGGATCAAAGAGGATAAAGTTTGAGACAAGATTACAACTACCAACCATAAAATATAATTTACAACCCCAAAATAAAACCAAGTTTACATAATCGCTTCCGACTTGGAACCGACAGATAACCCATTGTATCTTTACAGCTTTCGGGCTAAGCGCTTGCTCACTCATAACCTGTACTACCTGCTCTGGCATCTGGAAGCCCTCAACACAGTAGGGACCACCAGGTATGCTCTTACGAGCAGTGCGCCTAAGCCTGGCCATCCTCTTGCTTAACAACCATGGTTAGATCAAAGCAAAACATATGAGTATAAAACTCAACAAGTAACTATAAATAGTTCTACGATACAAAATGCACAATATACCATTTCTGTTTTTACAGGGCATTCTACATTAACATCTCTAGGTGGCAGATTTCTGTCTTTTGGGCTATGAAAGGGTTACGAAGAAAAGCTTTGGGATTTCAGGAAACAAGACTCAAGATAGGGTGAAAGCCGACATTCATCACAAATCAATAACATGATCTGAAGTGATCTTTCAAATGGAAAGCGAGAATCTTTTCATCGATGGAAATCAATTATACGATTGGTAATATTATTAGAATAAAAAATCAGGGTTCACAAGCTGTAAGCTAATCAATATCACAATCAACTCTTTTCAAAACAGTACAAGTCATTTCATTTTCAAATAATCAAACACTGAATAAAAATTCAATTCCTCTTTAAATAATTATGGAACCCTTGATTGGACTACTTTAACTTTCAATTCATAATAATACGGGTGATCAGCCCGTATCGACCTCCATCTGGTCTTTAAGGTACCTATGGCATAATTTCAGCCTTAAACTGGACTAGCCCCGCTAGCCTCCTTATATGACTGGACTAGTCCCATTAGTCTCTTACGTCTTAATCCAATCCATCAGGAATTCGTTTGGAAAACCTTGTGTTGGAAAAGAAAGGTTTTACTAAATTCATTTTATCATTACCGAGAATATGAAATCATTCAGACTCTTTCAAGTCGAAACTCATTCTTAAGTTCAATTTCAAAAATTCAAAGATAGAGAAATGAATCAAGGATAAGCAAAGTTCAATTCTAGGGATTGATCAAATGATCACAAGGTACACAAGTTAGGGAATCATAGCAGTTTTAAGGATCATCATGAATAAGATTATACAGGAATGAAGGATTCTTACAAAAGGGGTTCACAAAGGTTCTTATAGGGCTTACAAGAATTCAAGGTATTAATAGGTGATCAGGATAAGAAAAGGTTACCAAAGGGTTTGAACAATAATCTTATCAATAACAAGTTCACAAGGACAATGACAGGGTATATCAAGAATCAATAACAGGGGTACATCACTATAAAAGTTCAATACTCTACATGGCATGAACAATATCCTTGTTAAATATATTTGATAATGTCATGTCTAATATGATTTGTGTTTAGTTTTCAGATCTTACTTAAACAGGACAAATCAGTACTTAACTGGAAATCAGCACTTATACTTAAGTCAGAACTTAAGTTGTCAGAACTTAATTTATCAGGAGATAATATCAGGACTTAAGGAGACTTTCATATAAGGAAGGCAGCTGATTGAAAGGAAAGAAGATCAAGACAAACGCAAAAAGAGATATGCATGAAGAAGGAATTCTATGAAGAATAGAATACTTGGAAGAAAAGATATCTGATTGATATATTTTAGGAAGTAGAATTATAATCTATATCAATTAGCGATTATCTTGTAACTGTGTAGTATATAAACACAGACATAGGGTTTACACTATATGTGTTACCATTATTGAGAATAATATGCATTGTAACCCTAGCAGCTCTCGTGAGATTTGTTCATCACTGAGAGAGGACAGTTCCATATTGTAACAAAGTTTATTATATTGAATAAAGTCTGTTTTCTGTTACTTGAGTTCTTTAATTCGATTTGATTATGATAAACACTGTATTCAACCCCCTTCTACAGTGTGTGTGACCTAACAATCCTCTCTATAACAATTTACACAAGTAAGTAGAGTTATTTGCCTGAATTCGCTTTCCTGTTTCACAGAAGTTGAACTACTGCCACCTAGTATACTTTTCCCTATCCTAGCGCGAATGCCTTCACGATCCGAATCTACAATCAACAATTAAACCCTAATTAGATTCTCACTCGACGTTCCCATAACGCTTAACAATTCCCTTTATCACAATACCCTAAGAGTATATATACATAAATATGATCACACAACACGTTTATACCAAAGCTCATATATATACTTTAACCATATACACTTCGAATCACGCATTACGATGCAAATACGGCATATAACATTTAATCCTAAAATTTCAAACTCTATACTTGAGTTATCAATTCAATAAAATAATGTCATAGCAAGACGACTCAATCCTTCCTTTTTCATTATTTAATTCTAACCAAACACACACATACATCACATAACTTCTAGAAATTACACATGCATTCACTTAGCAAGGTAATGGAACCAAATCATTCACTTTTGTACCTATATTCCTTTCGTCTATAACCACAAAACACAACCAAGTTTACTCAATTTCAATCACACATAATCAAGCACAAATAAACCTCTTTTAGTAACATGCAAACTACAAAAGTCACTTAGTTCATCCTTTTTAATCCAAAAACCGAATCATAATCACTTTAAAATTGAAAATCAAACCCTCTTTCAATTATAAAAATTCGAACACAAGCATCATCTAATCATTGACATGTAACCAAGTTCTCATTTCGAATATCGCTAGTAACTAATGAAATTAGCACATAAACTCACAAAATTAACTTAATCATCTTTTTAACCATAAGACCCATTCGGGTTTTTCAAGAAAACATATATGCAAAGATCAATTTTTGACATGCAAAGTTTTAAATCACAAATTCAACTTGTTTTAAGCCTTAACTTAGACATTCAACTCATTTCCTTTACAAATCAAACCTAACTTATTCGATTATACTCAAATCTTACATGCAATTATCAATTCATTTCTTTAAACCAATAACCACTCTAATTTCCCACTATTATCCTAAAACAATAATCCACAATCACTTTAATCAACAAAAATCAACTCAATAACTTCCGAAATCAAAAACCTATTCGGTTTTTAAGTAATCACCACATGCAAACACCGAAAATAAGTTTTATGAATACTAGAGCTCAGTTATAACATCATCACTCATCACCGGTTTACCGGAGTTCATCACCGGTGGCGGTGGCTTCACGGTGTTGCCCTCATTCGAGGGTGTCCAACCACAAAATCCCCGATTTACTTTCAAAAACACAGCAACACACGCATGCAAGACTTAATCTTCACAGAAATTTACAGAAATTGCTAGCAATCACTAGAAGGAAGCAAAGACTACACACACGGCTCAAAACCGAGCCCAACACACATACATACACCCGCATGCAAGTACAAATACACACATGCAAATGATTTAAAGTATATTTCTAGGATGAGCATGAAGTTTCATGAATGATTCTATAGAAATCAATGAGAGAAGGGGGTTATACCGAGAGAGAGAGAGAGAGAGAGAGAGAGAGAGAGAGAGTTTGAGAGAAAAAAAGAGAGAGATGAGAGAAAGTGAGAGATGAGAGAGAGTGAGACCGGGTGAAGGAAAAGAAAGGGGGAGGGGAGGGAGTATTTATATTATCTTGGCAAGGGTAGTATGGTTATTATACCATACTTTTAATTTTTCTTTTCTCTTTTCTATTATTTTCTAAACTCCTAAAATAAATTAAACAATGAATAACTCTCTCAGAAAAGTTGGGAATACAAAGAATAATGATTTTAGAATAAAGATCTCGAAATTAGCTTTAAGGTCATATTTTCAGAATAATTTTTGAGCGAACAGTTGATTTAATACGGATTTTACAATATTGTGCAAAAAATAGAATTATAACCCGATAAAATCATTTTAAAATACACCGATCACGAAATAAATCCGTCTATTATTTTTTAGAAAGTCTCTAGGACTATTTTGAAGATAACAAAACAAATCCCACGCCTTGACCTTACTCGAATAATTTTATAAAAATGTATAAAGGTTCAATAAACCTTATTTAAAATCAAATAAATCCCTTAAATCCTTTTAAAAATCAACAAATCACGTAGTCATGCATACAAGCAAGCAAGCACATATATTTACACATCACAACTCATGTCTGATCATGAAATTTCCCTTTTTATTATTATTCCTCTTTTTGCTTAACGGGTTGTGTTCTGCATGACGGCCCGACGCTAAGCGTTTCAATTACGCTTCACAATTATCTTTACCAACCGACACATCACTGGAACATAATACTCACTTAAACATTCCATTTCACATATCAACACTAGTTTATATTTAAACACTTTAATCCCTTTTAAGACGGGTTCCATTCTATCTGACGGCCCGACAACACAGCTTAATCCCTAAGCTGACGCATCAAATTGGAACGCATCTTTCTACGCTCCCAGATACTAATATACAACAAGGACAATTAACCAACAAAATCATTTAATCACATAATTTATAATTACACCACAAAAATCATACTTTATTCACTTAATTATGTCGTGAAATTCCCAGTCGTTGCACTTGCACACTCTCATGAACACCCGCACCTTTCAACATCTGCAGTCTCGTATAAATTGTTATCATCACCCTACCCCTCACTTTATATAAATTGATTATTGTCTTCTCCATTTTTATCTCCATTGACAGGATAATGAAAGTCTGCTCCATAGTCATCCAAGTTCCATCTCTTTATGTAAAGCTATGTATATCTTCTGCATCTATTTAGTGATGGGAATTTTTCCAACAATAATAATAACTATATCTGAAGATACCTTTGCTTCTTCCTGTTGGAAATTTCTGGTAGTCATCTGCATCAGTCCTCATCCTCTTGCGAGGTTGCTCTTAAAATATGTTACAACAACTAGAAACACTCTTAACTTGTGGAGGCTCATTCATTCCTGCAACTGCAAGTATAGGTTCTTGAACATCAACAGCAATTGTGTCATCAAAAATCGCGTTCTGATCATGATTCTCAGCACCACCAAACTCTTTAAATAATTCAGAGGTCCATCCATTCGTATCCTAATCATCTCCAAAGCCATCCAACCAGTTGTCAGCACTTTTATCATCCAATTTATCGAGACCAAGCTCCTTATCTAATTCAGCGTTTCAGCCATTTTCATCCCAGTCTGCTCCCGACCCATCAAAAGGTGGATCATCATGCTCACCACCTCCCAACTACCTCTCATAACCGAACACCACATTCAAATTTTCCTCATCATGTGGAGGATAAGTATCTTCAAAAGTATTTGCTGCGACAATGACATCTGCGACCGGAAGAGCTACTTCTTTTGGGGAAAGTAAATTTTGACCATGAGTATGGAAATCTTGCTTTGTTGTCACTGCTTGATCGGACATCTCGACTTCCTTAATAATCTCACATATCACATGATCCTCAATCCCCGATAGTGAATATTTGTGCATAATCCAATGACCATGATCCTCATCAGTGATCTTCTTCTTCTTAAGCTTATCAGCATTATCTTTATAAAAAGTAAACAATTTCTTGTACCCAACTTTATCCCCTGCGACATTATTTACAACGCGAGTGTTTTGAGCCTTCCAAGAACCAGCATCACTTCTCCTAGTCACGCGTGTTTTATTTCTGCATAACCGAGTGAACACATACATAGTCTTTGTGATCTTGGTACATGAATCATTAGACGAAGAAGATGTGATCCAGTGATAATCATCATCTTTAAGAATCTCCCTTGGCATTAGACAATCATCGTAAATCTTGAACTCTGCTACATAATGACTTCAACGAAGCGGCATGCCCTCAACTTTGTGTCGTAGATAATATCCAACAACTATTTCATCAGAGAGCTGGAAACAGAACCCTGGTATCCTCAAACACTTGCATGCACAACTATTTTGACTATCTTCTCTTTCCATTCAAATTTCATAACCAAATACTCTCTATCTCTCTCGCTCTCTTTCAACTCTCAATATACACTAGTGTTCTTGGTGTTGTCTCTCTTTAAGTGCCCTAAGTGTATTCTCTCTCTGTGTGTAACCTGGTGTGTATCTGAAAAAATATAATATGGTTGCTACTATTTATATATTTCTGTAATGGGCCGCCTAATTGCAAACCCTCCCGTTACTTATGCACCAAGTATGATATTTATCTTTATTTCTTTTTTTTATTATTATAAACTAGAGTTTGCAGAGTACCCTAAACAAAACAAAAATGCCTGAAGCTATCTATTATTACCTGAGACCTCTTGCGATCTAATCTTTGAAACTAGTTCTTATTTTTTGTATCTTTGCTTAGCATGCTAAAATAAACTTGCGCACCATCATGCTGAAACTATGAATAAGATTCCTGGAAATTAATTTTTAAAATTCTCCAAGTATTTCTTGCATAGCTGGTCCAAGTACTACGTCTGCCCCAAGTATAATCCTAAGACATAATAATTTGCTTTGTAAGGCCCAAAAAGATATCAACCCGTTTCTGTATGAAGAAGTTATGCTTATGCTACTACTACCACCAACCAGAATCCATAAAGTGTTTTTTCCCTTGCAATCTTAGATTTTTCTCCTCATCCAAGTTTTCCGTTCAATCACTCAACAAATTTAACTCGAGGCCAACTAATTAAGATCAATAATGAAAAAATGTTTCATCATAGATTAGGAAAATAGATAACAAAATAATTGTAACTGAACATATAGTTATTTGTTTGATCTCATCATAACATTAGTAGTTGCTCCAATTATTTTGCTGTAATCAACACTTCTACATCAGATTCATAACCTTGAACAACATTCACGATCTTATTGGCTTTGTATTGCTACCATTCATTTGCGGATGCAGAACCTTTCTGGTCCATGATTGTGCCACTTAGAATAATAAACACTCCAACAATCATCAGTCATCACTGTTATATATCCCTTCTTACCACAACCTGTACATGCACCAGTCTTATTTAAAGCTAAGTGTCATACTTTGCTATACATACCAGCTAAGTCATGTCCTTGCATATTTATATTCAGTGTCTCTCTCTATGACTCTTCTTGTTGGATAACTGAACACATCATTTCGAAAATTAGTAAATGTATCATCATCATCAAGATTTGGCTTCTTAGAGATGTATCCAATCCATTAAAAAATTGAAATATTCTAGAATATTCTTGTTTCTAAACCTCTAATGCAGTAAAATGGTCATCTCTGATACTGGTCAGAGAAGTCTGAAGTGATTATTCCAATACAATAGTGTACATTTTTGAGTTGGCTCTTGGCAGAATATGTAACATTTTTTTGCTTATGTTATATCTATATTTTTTTACGTACAATATGGTAAATCCTTGATAATCAGCAATGTTAGCAAGATGAGTCATCTCAAAATGTTAAAATATGCACAATTATTACTTCACTAACAATTATATACAGAAAGAGACATACTGAGCAATGTTGTTGTGCTGACATGCATCTGGGAGAATGAATCAGAGCATGACCAGAATTACATAAATATAATACATCCCTTTACACACTATATGCAATCAATAAAATTTTCATATATGCAGTTTGTATAGAAGTGCAATGGCCTAATACTAAGTAGGACTAGGAGGTACAGAACGGCAAATTGGTTGATGCTGGCAAAAGCTCTAAAGTATTTTACGGAGGCAACTTCCTCTGGTACTAGCAAGAATTTGGCAGAATGGGAAGCCGATTAACTCCATTATAGCACCAACTTAGCCAATGTGCCATGTTATTTTCAAACGAATTGAGCTTATATGCACCGCTGTAGATTGAGCATGAGAACCTAACAACTTATTCTTCGAAGTATAAGCATAAACATAAAACTCTAGATATGTACTTACAGTGATATCAGTTGAATAGAGTTGAAACTGGACCTAAAACTCAGGCTTTTTTGTACATTTCCAGAATGAAGACCATGCAAGTCGTTGGTTTCCTAAACTAGAGGTGATCATCAAATTATATAAATCTCAAAACGGTCAACACGATATCACGAAATGCGTTTTTTTCATTCTCACTGTTGGGCAGCGATTTGAATTTTTGATATACCGTGCGCGATGTGCTTCGGGTTGCAGTTTGATATTATAATAATGTGATTTACATAAAATAATATTAGTGGAAATATATATTAGGTTGACCTTTAAATTGAAAATATTTTAATCACTTTTAATTTAATATCATAGCCGTTCTTTTAGAATGTTGGAAACCAACTTGATAATACATTATTAAATTAGAATAACACTAGTATTACAAATATATGTAGACGCTTATTATTATTATTATTATTATTATTATTATTATTATTATTATTATTATTATTATTATTATTATTATTATCATCATAATCATCATTATTATTATTATCATTATTATTATTATTTAGTGTTAATTTTTATATTATTTTGAAACATATACTAGTCTACTATATTCGTATTTCGATCTTTACTGCCATGTTGCTAGCGTGTTATATTAGTTATACAAATTAATGTTACGTTTATTATATATATCTTTCATTTCACGAAAATAAAAATATATATTATATTTTAATAATTTTATACATAATAATTACTGCTTACTATTTTAGTAGTTATACATAATTATTACTACTTACTATTAAGGATGAAGATGCACACATGTTATTAAGGATAATGATGATATTAAATTTTAGATAGTATCACTATTTCAGAAAGTTATTTAATAAGTCTCGTATAAGTGGTGAGGATAGTTCGTGGAAAACAATTCGTCAATCGTATTATGATTCTGATATACAACTTATAAGGGGTGAAGAAATTGAGTGGGCATGAAGGAAGATGGGTAAAGGAAAAACCACGGGCTTGGACAAAATGCCTATAGAGGTATGGTGGTGTTTAGGCAAGGAGGGTGAGTGGTGGTTGGCACAACTATTCAATCTTATTTTTTGGACTTGTAAGATACCACGTGAATGGAGGCTTAGTATGGTTATTCCACTTTACAAGAATAAGTGTAATGCTTATAATTGTAGTAATTATTGTGGTATTAAACTTTTAAGTCATACTATGAATTATGGGAGATAGTGATTGAAATTAGGCTTAGAATACAGGTTACATTGTCTAAAACCAATTTGGTTTCATGTATGGTAGGTCGACAACATAGGTGATTCATCTTCTTAGGCGTTCAATGGAGAAATATAGGGAACGTAGTAAGGACTTGCACATGGTGTTTATAGATTTGGAAAAAGCTTATGATAGTGTTCCGCACAGCGTAATCTGGACAAGTTTGGAGAGTAAAGGCGTGTTCTGGATATATATGAGGGCAATTCAAGAAATGTATTCTTAAGTGATGACTTGTGTCAGGCCTCATCTTGGTGATACTCAATATTTTTCGGTCAAGATAGGACTTCATCAAGGATCATCATTAAGTCCATTTTTATTTGCAATAATTATAGATGTACTCAGTAGAGAAATCTAGGATGATATACCGTGGTGTATGCTCTTTGCAGATGACAATAATTATTATTAAAGAAACAAAGTCGGTGATTGATGAAAAGTTAGAATAATGGAGAGTTACACTGAAGACTTCAGGCTTGCGTGTTAGTCATTCGAAAATTGAATACTTGTAGTGTAATTTTAGTAACGAACAAGATGAAGAGGGGGTTGATGTTACAAATTGGGGAGTATTTATTAGTTCCGAAGGAAAGTTTCAAGTATTTGGGATCTATGATTCATAAATATGGTAAGATAGATGTCGACGTGACTCGTCATATTCAATCTGGATGGTTAAAGTGGAGGGCTGCTTTAGGAGTATTTGATGTGTTAATTTTAATCTAACCGCAAGTGCACGGTGTCTATTGTTAGTACAAAGTGTCAAGTGAGTCGTATCCAAAAGGAGACAAGTTCTATCAATTTAGATTCAATTACTATAGATTGTTTCAAGAGAAAAACGATTTTGTGAAGAATATTTTAACTAACTAATATTTATAACTAAATTAACACTACTTAACACGACACTAACTAAAGTAATAAATGTGATCACATAACTAAAGTATTTTAATCTCTCCCGAGTACTAACACTCTCGAAATCTTCCCAAATTTATCACTTCTAGTAATTTAATTAGTTAGGTAAGTAAAGCAACAATTAATCTCTCCCGAGCATTAACGCTTTCAGAAATCCAATGATAATCCCGCTCTCACCCTCAATTCTACTAATCGTACGTATGCCTCTAGTTAGTAAACTCTCCCAATCTACTACTCCTATTGCATAGAATTATTTTATGATATCGGCCGATAATAGAAAAAACTAATAAAACATTATCAATTAGAATTAACCATAGTACATCGAACTGCTTTGAAGATCATGCCAAGATTATAGTGCAAACATGGCTTCCCCTTAATGCCTAGAAACGAATACTCACTAATAATTACACAAGTAAAAAAACAAAGGCAATAAATAATTATAATTGAAAAAATAATAACACGTAAGAAAATCAGATAAAAAACCTGTAACATTCAATCTTGTCATCAAACCAAAATCCATGGATTTCTTTTCTGTATAAAAAAATCTAACTATCCATACTCTACAATAATACGTATCTATGAATTATATGTCTCCCCTAATAATAAAATATGTTACCTCTTCTAATAATAGAAGTATTTAATTATTATAATCAAATTATAAGTTAGAGTTTTAGACCGAATAGGATTTTGTAATAAGAACTCGTAGATGTATGTTCACTGTAGTTTTTAGGCTGCTCCAGCTGGATTCTCCTTACTAGACCATCTCTAAATTAAATAAAATTTTGTGGGCTTCGCGTGGACTATAAGATCGTCAAAATCGGAATTCTGGATCTCTAAATACGGCCCAAACAGTATTGGTAGCCCGTGTAGCCCAACAATACGAATTTTCTTCTATTTTTCATTCCAAAATAGGACTTTTTGCTCCAAATTCTTCCAAGTCTAGAATTTCCTTGTAACCTACAATAAAACATCAAAACCTATTCAAAAAATATCCAAATCAATACAAAACATAATTAATATGAGAATACAATCATCTAAAATATATAAAAATATATTCTATCAAATATCCCCACAGTAAGCATTTGCACGTCCTTTGGCAAATAAGAGAAATAAAAATTAGATCCTAACTAACTAACTAACATCACTTTCGTGGATGAGACGATTGCATTGAGCATATGCAACAAGCCGTTAAACCCCCAGGAAGCCCTAGAAGGACGAGTGTTGTCTCGTGAGGGCTTATAGTGTATCTACCCACAAAAATCATTCTTTTCTTGCCAAGTCTCAAATATGCAACATATCATAGCACTCCACACATGTAAACCCAAATTACACAATTTCGACAGTCTTTCTAATTCGCACATCATTTGTACACAACTATCCAAGTACGCACACATTGTCTTGATAGACAAAAATAACAAGAAATAGACATCAAAGTCGCCTTTAGTAAATAACATGTTATGGAAACTATGCCATATATGGCCTATCGCAATGGTTTAGTCATGATTGTTACAAAATTATGTTACCTTAGCTATGCAAATCTTAGCCTACCGCAATGTAGTATTTTTTATGTTACCATAGCATTTGTAACATGTTACTATAGTTTCAAAGTGTTACATACGGTAACATGTGGAAAATTATGTTACAATAGAATGTTAATAGATAAAAAAGTAACATTTAACAAAAAATTAAATATATATAAATATTTGACTTGAAAGTTAATCAATTTTGATAATATAATTAAACAATAATATTAATATTAGCTAATATTAATAAAATAGTTTTTATTGTTAAATTTTGTTAACTGTACTAATTAGTAACTCATAATTTTTATTAATAAAAAATTTGAATACTATTTAAACTTAAAAGTTTATTAAAAAATAAAAAATAAAAGTGAACATCGATACTTTTTTGGAGTCTCGTGGGACTCTGATCAGGCGGGTTCAAAATTTTTAGAGAGCGGGTTCAAAATTTTGGAGAAGCGGGTAAAATTTTAGACAAAGTTAAAATTTCTAAACATCTCTCTCAGCCGCTCTATCACACTCTAAACATCTCTCTCTCTCTCTCTCTCTCTTTCTCTCTCTCTCTCAGTCTCTCTCAATTTTTAATCGATTGACGCCCTATCAATTTAGGGCTTCACTGCAAAAGGATTCAACCAGATCTTCTTATTTTTCATTCGTGTTTCTCAACACAATTGGTTTGGGGCTTCATGGGTCTTCTTGTTCTACAATCGGTTCTTCTTCTGCAATCTGGTTTCTCAATTAGGTTTTATCTAAAGGTATTTTTCCAAATTGGGTCTTGTAATTAGGATTTTTGTGTGTTATTGGCTGTGATTGTTATCGCTGTTGCTTATACTTTTGAATATGAAGATCTTCAAATATGGGGTTATCAACTCCGACACCCATTGTATTTAAACCATTGTCCACATATATAACAACACCAGTTATTGCTGAAGCCAAATGTGAAGCCAAGAAAGCAGCAGTGTTCCCCACTTCCTCTGTTCAATGTTTCCTTATTAATTAGCTAGGGTGGACATTCACCATTATAAAACAAGTATTTGCAAAATATAATCAAGGTTTGTAATATTTAAGTGATTCACCTGAAAAATATAATCAAGGTTTGTAATATTTAAGTGATGGCTGTGGTAACATTTTTTTGGCCTGTTGTAACATTTTTTTGCTGTTGCTATAGGCCATATATGGCGTAGTGGATAAGAAAGCTCACAAAAATCTCAAGTCATATAAATGTATAGGTTAAGTGTATTCGCTCAAGTTCAATCAAATGAAGTAATGTGCTACCATAAGCTTGGTTGTCTATTAAATCTCCACTACTTTGAATATATGCATGCACAAATTAAAAGGTCTTTGTTAAATATTGTAGCAAGAGGCTAAGGTCAAGGGTAGGAAATTAAGAAACAGGCTCACAAGTGGCTAATTTGACAAACTAATAGAGCAAAATGTTCATTCTTAATTATAGCACTAAATATGAAGCTAGATCATGTAAAAGGTGATCAGTCTCTCACAACCATTAAACTCCAAGTACATATTACCATGTACTTTCCCACTTTATATTGTACATATCCATGAACACAAACTCTACCTGATGTTCTCCTTTTCATTTTTTTTCAAGTTCAAGTATTTCTCTAGTAAACAAGGGTAGTGAAAAGTCACCAAGAAAAATAAGAGGTACAAAGTTGACCCCCCTTAGTTTCTAGTACAATGTACTTAATACTAGCACATACACATGGATCATCCCTTTCATATGATATTACATTTGCCACCCGTTGGTCACAAAGGACTACTTAACCTTTTTTTCTTTTTTTGGATTTTGATACCCACCAAATTATTTACACTTCAACAAAGAAATCCCCACACTATGTATCACCAACCCTCAAATGAATCAAAATGATCTGCTAGTAAATCAAGACACAAATGAACAAGTAGGTTCAAGCATTTAGATAGGTGATATATCAAAAGAACGAATAAAAAGTTCAAAGGGGTTCACTAGGGATATAATTTATGGGTACTGTTTAGGTAAATAAGATTCATCATAGTGCATTTATCATTTTCATGCAAACAAATACCATGTAGTCTCAACATGGTTTAAAACAAGTTCTAGAGCAACATACTTCATGACGAACAACACACAACAATAAAATTGACTGATATAAAATGTATCAATCATAAATTAGGCTCAAGATCTCACAAGGTGAAAACATGATTCAGTACTTACTAAAATTGACAATGACGCATCTCAAGTTTAGAATTTTCGCAAGCACATAAAAGGTATTATCATGCACAAATGATTTTCTAAAGATATGACATTTCAACTAATCATGCAAAAGAAGCTCACAAGATGTGTACTTATCCTTATTAACACAGTACGAGACATGGCAATATAAAAGATTTTCTAGATTTTCTGTTTTTTTGAATTTTTGAATTTTTATTTTTTTAAAAAAATATTATATAATTTTTTTTTGAATTTTTTATCATTGAGAACACAATCCCACACTTAAGTGGTTCATTGTCCCCAATTAACTAACTAACTAACAAAATACAAAAAGATCAAAATAAAATTCTACAATAAAAAGAATGAAAACTCCCCGGGAATCAAGGTGTTGGACGCGAACGTACGAAGTCGGAGCAGAATTCTCATAGTTGTTGTGATGGAGCTGCAAAGAATAGTCTGGAACAACGGGACATTGGAAACCGAAGAGCCACACCCCTGCATGAGACATTTACTGTTAATACACACAATACATAATATAGATGATATAATATATATATTACAACAAGTTTAATATAGGTAAAGTATTAAATATTTTACATAAATAAATAAGTAAAAAATGAAAAGAAAAAAAATTAAATAATTAATTAATTAACAAAACTAAATTAAAAAAATATAGTAGTAGTAGTAGTAATAATAATAATAATAATAATAATATGTACATAAGTAGTAGTAATAATAAATGCAATATTAATATGTACAAATAATAATAGTAATAATATTATTATATTAATAGTAATTATAAAAATATATAAATAATAAATAAATGTAATAGAAATATTGTTAATAGAAAATTAATAAGAATAATAATAAAATAAAAATATTATATAAATAAGATTACAAAATAAATAAGGAAAAAAAAGAAATATGGTATACATGGGGTTAACACGCGCGGGGGGTTAACCCGCACGGGGTAGGGGAATTGTGTATTACACGGGGGAGGGATTTAACATGTCACATACAAAAAGGAGAATTTTTGTATGTACCCCGAGGGGTATTGCACTCACAAGGAGAATTCTGCACCCCGGGGGTATCTTTTCTTTTTCTTTTTGTATTTTGAACCATCCTGAAACACATCATACAAAAATGATTAAGGCACCTTGAGAGAGTGAAAATAAATAAAATATACAAAATTCTATCTAAAAAAATCAAAAAAAACTATAAAACCTGGGTTGCCTCCCAAGAAGCGCTATTTTTCTTATGGTCATTAGCTCGACCTCTTCAAAACTAAAGTGATAAAGGCGGAATATCCACATTCTCGATGATAAATACACCACCACCAAAAATATTGGGAGTGTCAGGAGTAGTTGTTTCTAATCTGCAAAAAGTCTCCAAGCAAGCATCATGGAAATAAAATATGACATCAATATATAACAATTGAGTCAGTGCTTGTACAACTTTGGAAAAATTTGTGATAAAACAACGATAAAACTCAGCACCAAGAAAAGAGCAAACTCCCTTAACATTCACATGGGGTGGAGGCTCGGACGGTCGCTTATCTAAACTCCTCACTTTTTCCTGATCCAGGCGAACATCTTGGCCTGTTAAATCAACAAATAAAGAGATATATCTATATTCTCTCTTTTCTTCAGCTTAAAACTTAAGAGTCATTTCAAATGGATCACCAATCAAACTTTGAGAACTATCTTGGATAATCGGTGTAATCACCTCAATATTGTAGAAAGTATCCTGAAGTATAGGAGTTTTGTAAGTAGAGGCTGAAGTGAAAACAAATTTATCAAAATCCAATCGTCGATCCCTAAAGGTTATGTCTCGATATAGGAATGGTAGCTTATGCACAAGTTGAGGAAGAGAAACAACCACCATCTCAATATTGCTTTCTTTTATTTCATCATCCTCACTCACATTGTCTTCAGTGACAACATCATTGATCTTATAATCAGTGGCATGCTCCTCCTCAGAAATAGTATTCATATCAGCACTAGACATCGATAAATTATCATCCTCAAGATAGTTATTAAGAGTAGTAACACTCTCGTCCTCTTCTAGTTAGATAGGTTGTGATAGTAAAAAGTCAAGTTGCCTTGTATTAGAAGAGTTAACCAGCTCTGCAATTTGAGCCTCCATTGATAAAGTTTGAGTTTTTAGCTCCTTGATCTCATGCATCAATTCTTTCAATATCTCGTCAGTTCGTTCAGCTTCCACAACCACATCAATTAGAGAAAATTGTGGTTATTCCGGTAGAGAATATTGATATTGTTGTAGTGGCTCATATTGCTCATCATAATATTGTTGCTGATATTATTGTTGATCATGATATGGAAAATTCTGAACAACATTATCCATGTAAGAGAAATCTGGTCAATCCACCCATTCTTGATCAAATGTATTAGAGTACTGGTTGTACTCATATCCATCATCAAAAGAATTTATTTGTCCCATATGAGCTCTTTGAGAATTACAGATCTTGTACGAGAATTTATAACCATAATGACCCTATACACAACAAATCAGAAAGAAGTTGTAAGTTTTAGGGGGCCCTTGTGACATCTCATTGATACTCATTGGATGCATAGTGGTCTCTGTAGTCCCCATTGAGGTAATATCTTGAGTATGTGCCTTGACTAAGGAAGAGAGGTATGCAAACCTATCATCTTTATCCATTACAAACCTATAAAAACTCAAACAAACCAAGAAAAGCAGTAGAACTTGCCTCAATCGGAACAAAGTTGTGGCGCCCTCCAAACTCGGGTCAGAAGTTTGGGGTCCACACACACACCCCTTATTATAACCTGCTTATAACAATAATAAAGATAATAACAATAATAATATGCAGTGATCTTACTTACCAAATACCACGGACCGCAACAGGTTAAAGTATGCACACAAGCCAAACACACCTACTTATATTACAAACGTACAAATCCCAACTATTCAAACTCAGAACTGAGTATCAAACATTATTACAAACTTTTACAAACTCAAATTATCCCAAAAGAAGCCTACTAGCTTAACTCGATCAACCTGAACCCCTAGCTCTCGCGCTGGACTGGGGATCTTCGTTACCAACTGGTTCCTTCTTAACTGGTATTAGCTTGCTATACTTCTTTAACTTTCAATCACAACTGTCTACTCCTCGACTATCTGTTTCCCTTTCCTATGCCTTGCCTCTTCTTGATTTCTGCAGGTATATGGTTCACAGAATTTGATAGTACACCTCAAGACCTTCGTTTTGAGTACTCGAGCTTTCCAAACGGACTCTGGTAACACCTCCGATTGCTGGTTTGCTTTTCAGAAAGGTTTATGAATATATGAATTTTCTCTGGAAATTTATATAATTACTGACTGCAAATGATTTTTGATACGGAATAATATACGGTAAAGGCTATTTATAATTACGGAAAATTAATATCCCGTTGGATCATTCCGGATATAAAATGGTACATTTATTTATAAAAACTGATCCAAACGGTACCGGTTTTCGGGATAATTATCCAAATCAGTACAATTTGTACTGCGGTCTTGGTCTCAGCGCCTGGTTACACGTATTACGAGGTGATAATTGTGATAGTTTAATAAAAAGATCCCGTTTATCGAAAATACGAGTTTTATTGATTTATCGAAATGAATAATGTATCGAAAATGTTACGCCGGGACCTGCGCAGGACAAACCGTACGCCGGATCAAAAAAGTCGAAACATGGAAAATGTTCGGAATATTGCAATTAGGTTAGGAAGGAGTTCTCGAAAGAGTTTTGGGTTATAAAAACGTAAAAACGGACGGTGTCGGTTGGTTCCCGATTGTATAAAATAGTATTTTAAAGACTCGGAAAAAGATTTTATAAAATGCATATATTTTCTATAAAATCATAAATCATCATAAAAATAATTAGGAAGATATAACAATTATCTATATTTTATTTTGGACATATAAAAATTAACATACTCAATTAATATTATTTTTAAACATCCAAACATATTTAACACTTAACAAATAATTCACAGAATAGATACTGAACACATATAATAATTATTTATTAGCAAAAATAATTACACGATATATCCCGGATATTACATCCTTCCCCCCTTAAAAGGATTTTATCCTCAGAATCTCCTAAGAAAATAAATGAGGGTACTTTTCTTTCATATCACTCTCTAACTCCCAGGTTGACTCTTCAACCTTTGGGTTTCTCCACAATACTCTTACTAACTTTATCACTTTATTTCTCAATACTTTCTCTCTTTCCTCTAGAATCTCTATCGGACTCTCTACATATGAAAAATCTGCCTGAAGCTCTATTGGCTCATATTCTATTACATGTCTGGATTATACTTCTTAAGCATCGATACGTGAAAAACATTGTGAATGTGCTCCATATGCGGAGGTAACTCTAACTCGTAAGCTACTTTGCCAACGCGCCTTAGAATCTCAAAAGGTCCTACATATCTTGGGCTCAACTTTCCTTTCTTTCCAAATCTCGTTAACCCCTTCCAAGGTGATACTTTCAGTAATACCAAATTCCCTTCTTCGAATTCCATGTCTTTCCTTGACTGATCTGCATATTTCCTTTGACGGTCTTGTGCTGCTATCAATCTCTTCTGGATAACTTCAACAACTTCCTTTGTCTGCTGTACTAATTCAGGTCCAAGTATTTTGTGTTCTCCTACTTCGTCCCAATACACTGGAGATCTGCATTTGCGTCCATAAAGGGCTTCATAGAGTGGTATCCCAATACTGGCGTGATAACTGTTGTTGTAAGCAAATTCTACCAGAGGTAAATGCTCGTCCCAACTCCCTTTGAAGTCAATAGCATAAACACGTAACATATCTTCAATTGTCTGGATCGTTCTTTCACTCTGGCCGTCCGTCTGTGGATGGTAAGCCGTACTCATATTTAGTCTCGTTCCCAAACATTCTTGAAAACTTTTCCAAAATCTTGAATTAAATCTTGGATCTCGATCAGATACGATAGACACCGGAACTCCATGACGAACTACAATTTCCTTAGGTGCCTATGGACTAACTTATCGAGCAAAAATCTTTCATTTATAGGCAGAAAATGAGCTGACTTGGTAAGTCTATCCACTATAACCCAAATTGCATCATGATTGGCTTTTGTCCTTGGTAATCCAACTATGAAATCCATGGCAATATGTTCCCACTTCCACTCCGGAATCTCCAATGGCTATAGCAATCCACTTGGTCTTTGATGCTCTGCTTTAACTCTCTGACATGTATAACATCTGCTAACCCATTTCGCAATTTCCCTCTTCATACCTGGCCACCAATAATTTTCCTTTAAATCTCTGTACATTTTGGTACTTCCTGGATGGATTGAATACCTCAAATTATGAGCTTCCTGTAAAATTTCATTATTCAACTCTGTCACCGGTGGAATCCAAATTCTAGAAGAAAACCTAAGAATACCTTGATCATCCTTTTGCATGCACAATTCTTCACCTACCAAACGATTTATGTCCTGATCCATTACTTCTTCTTGGCATTTCTTTATCTTTTCTAACAACTCTGGCTGGAAAGTCATACTATAAACTTTTGCTTCATCAGGCTTGTAAACTCTAATTTCTAATTCCAATTTCTGGAATTTCTTTTATATATATTCGGGTACTGATAACACATTTAACTTTTCCTTCCGACTCAACGCATCTGCTACAACGTTCGCTTTACCGGATGATAATTAATCGTGCAGTCGTAATCCTTGATTAATTCTAACCATCTCCTTTGCATCATATTAAGCTCCTTCTGTGTGAATATGTACTTTAAACTTTTGTGATTCGAATAAATCTCGCATTTTTCTCCATATAGATTATGTCTCCATATCTTCAAAGCGAAAACTATGGCTACTAGCTCCAAATCATGAGTGTGATATTTCTGTTCGTGTGGTTTCAATTACCTTGACGCATACGCAATCACCTTATCGTGCTTCATCAGAACACATCCTAGTCCTTTATGAGAAGCATCGCTATAAATTATGAAATTCCCTTGATCCTCTGGAAGTGACAAAACAGGTGTCGTGATTAATCTTCGCTTCAATTCCTGAAAACTTTCTTCGTATTTATCGTTCCATATAAACTTTTCATTCTTCCGTGTAAGCTTTTTCAATGGTGTTGTAATCCTTGAGAAATTTTGAACGAATCGACGATAATATCCCGCTAATCCCAAGAAACTTCTTATCTCTGTTGGTGTTCTCAGTCTTTCCCAATTTTTAATTGCCTCAATCTTTGTTGGGTCCACTTTGATCCCTTCATTACTGACTATGTGTCCTAAAAATTGAACTCCTTGTAGCCAAAACTCACACTTCGAAAATTTAGCATATAACTTCTTTTTCCTTAAAATCTCCAAAACTGTTCTCAAATGTTCCGCATGATCCTCTTCCGTCTTTGAATAAATCAAAATATCGTCTATAAACATAATAATGAACTTATCCAAATATTCCTTGAAAATTCTATTCATCAGGTCCATAACCGCTGCCGGGGCATTTGTTAATCCAAAAGACATCACTAAAAATTCGTAATTTCCATACCTTGTTCTGAAAGCTGTCTTCGGTATATCCTCTGGCTTAATCTTTAGTTGATGATATCCCGATCTTAAGTCAATCTTGGAGAAGTACTTGGCTCCCTTCAATTGGTCAAACAGATCGTCAATTCTGGGTAATGCATACTTGTTCTTGATTGTAAGCTTGTTGAGCTCCCTATAGTCGATGCACAGTCTCATGCTTCCATCCTTCTTTTTGACAAATAGTACCAGTGTACCGCACGGGGATACACTAGGTCTGATTACTCATTTCTCTAACAACTCTTGCAACTGTTTCGCTAGCTCTTTCATCTCAACGGGCGCCATTCTGTACGGGGCCTTGGATACCGGTTCTGTTCCTGGTGATAAGTCGATTGCAAACTCAATTTCTCTATCTAGAGGAAGTCCCGATAACTCATCGGGAAACACGTCTGGAAATTCATTCACTACTGGAATATCTTCAAGTTTTGCTAACTCCTGACATCTGTCAATCATATATGCCACGAAATGCTCGCATCCTTGTCGTAGTAACTTCTTTGCTTGAATCATCGTTAAGAACTTCTTTACTTGCTTCTGGCCCTTGAACGTTACTATCCTTTCGTCTGGCATTTTCACCATTACCTTCTTATTTCGACAATCTATCTGGGCATCGTGCTTAGATAACCAGTCCATTCCTAAGATAACGTCAAATTCTCCTAGATTAAATGGTATTAAATCTACACAAAACTTACTACCAGAAATCTCAATCTCACAATCCCCACAGACTTGATTAACAGATACTCGTTCTTGATTTGCTAATTCCACAGTCATTATTTCATTTAAATACTCAACTGGACAATTTAACTTACTAAAAAATCTTGTGAAACAAACGATCGAGTTGCTCCCGAATCTATTAACACTTTGGCACATAAAGAATTCACATTAAGCGTACCTGCCACGACATCAGTATCCTGGATAGCATCCTTCACAGACATGTCAAAAACTCTAGCCCTTGGAGTCTCATTCACTGCTAGGGTAGATCCCATAATGCTCAATACATTACTGACTGGGGCTGGTGTCTTGCAATCCCTGACTATATGTCCTGGCTTCTCACATTTAAAGCACGTAAATCCAATGGCTGGAACCTTCACTGCTGGATTTCGGATAGGCTGATCCTTATTTGCTGGTTCTTTGGCTGGTTGATTTCGGCACTCCCTTGAATAGTGCCCTTTCTGATTGCACTTGAAACAAACCACATTCAACTTATTACAAACTCCTCCATATTTCTTCCCACATACCTGAAAATCTGGAAAAGTTAACCTTAACTGATTTGGCTGGTTCGTATTAATTGGACGGTTGCCCTGGCCTCCGTCGCCTGCATTTTGTCTCCTGAAATTAAAATTTCTCCCTGGCTGAAACTTGCCCTTCTTAAAATTTGGAAACTTCCCTAGTTGTGACTGACCTTCATTCCCTTCAAATTTCCTTTTCTTATTTTCTTTTTCCTTCTGTGACATCTCACTCTCTGTGTCTGCAATCATAGCCTTCTGTACAACTCCTGCATAGGTATCCAATTCAAAAATGGCTACCTTCCCTCTGATCCATGGCTTCAAACCTTGCTGGAATCTCTTGGCTTTCTTTCTGTCAGTATCCACATATGACGGCACATACCTTGACAATTCTTCAAACTTGCTTTCATAATCTGCCACCGACATATTTCCTTGCTTTAACTCTAAAAACTTCAACTCCATCTGATCCTGGACAAACTGGGGAAAATACTTTTCTAAAAAAAATTCCTTAAACCTTTCCCAAGTAATAACATCCGTACCTTCCAATGTCTTCACCATTTCCCACCAATAGGTGACCTCATTCTTCAAATAGTAGCTTGCAAACTCAACCTTCTGTTCTTCCTTTGCTTTCACTAAGGCAAATGCCTTCTCTATCTCCTTTAACCAAATATTTGCTTCAATCGGCTCTAAGGAACCCTTGAATTATGGTGAGTTTATTGCCTGAAAAGTTTTGAAAGTTACCTGGGGATTGGTCTGTCTTTGTTGTTGTTGTTGTGCCAGGTGAACTGTTTGTTGGGCCAAAATTTGGAGAATCTGGGCTATTGCTGGGTCTATGGGTCCTGGGTTTGCATTCTGGTTTGTATCATCTTGGTTGTTATTGTTTTTGTTGCTGGTTTCTTCATTCTGTGTGTTGGTGCGGGTATTTCTTCTGGGAGGCGTTTTTCTGTAAAGAATCAAACTTATTTAGCTTTTAAATCAAATCCTTTCCATAAAAGAAAAGTTTTGTAAAACAGAAATATCTCTTTTTGAAAATAGTTGTAACAGTTGAACTAAGTAAATTGCATGCTTCTTTACAGAATATAAACAGTTAAGGGAATAGGGTACTTGGTATCACAGGGGTATAACTGGTGCAATAAATAAGGTAAAGTAAAATAGGTGCAGTAAAGTAAATGACAATGCTGGAAAGGAAAAAGGTACTGATATATATATAGATCAAAAGTTTTAGGTAGTACAAGCATAAAGACGCTTCGGAAGTAAAAGCAAAAAGGGTACAACAACCTACTCACTAGTCAGCAGCTCTAGTCTATAAATACAACTCAAAAGTCTACTGATACATACTACACACTACTGTACATACTACACAACCATAACAACTCTAATCAGCATCTCCATCTCTGGATCTCTGACTCAACTCCAAGGAAACTCTGGTCCTCCCAGCCTCTCAAAGTCCTCTATTACCTCAGTAGCCCATCCCATAAGTACATCAGGGCCTCGTCCAGGTAGTGTAGCTCCATGTAGCCTAGCCTCAAGAATCCTGCGTGTCACATGGATCTCCTCTCGAAGCTCCCTCACACCACGATCAACATCTGTAGTCCTGATGATATGCTGCAACTCTTGAATCTGGGCCAACAAGGAATCACGCTCCAATAGAAGAGCCTCATACTGGTAATAAGGAACTGGGGGCAATGTAGACTGGAATGGGGCACCTGCAACTGAATGCCCAGTGGAATCTGAATCAGCTGGTGGGGGTCCTCTGATAGGTGGCCTCATACCTGGAGGTGGAATAGCCTGCAGTGGTACGGGCTGCAATACGGGTGGAGGTAGAATAGCCAACACTGGTGGAACAACAGGACGTGGATCTGAAGATGGTACTCAAACTGAAGGCTCTGAGTGATCAGCTGATACGGGGATGAAAGAGTCGGCCATCGCTGCTATCTGAAATCATATCGCAATATAAGAATCTCGAATCAAGACGCGAATCATACTAATACCTATTATACCGTAGCACTCAACCTCTCGACGTTCTATCTTTCTATTCCTTACTTCTAATCCTAGCCCTCTACCCATTCCTGTCGATCTAGGCTTGTGTCAGTGACTCATAACCTGTAGCTCTGATACCAAACCTGTGGCGCCCTCCAAACCCGGGTCAGAAGTTTGGGGTCCACACACACACACCTTATTATAACCTGCTTATAACAATAATAAAGATAATAATAACAATAATATGCAGTGATCTTACTTACCAAATACCACGGACCGCAATAGGTTAAAGTATGCACACAAGCCAAACACACCTACTTATATTACAAAAGTTCAAATCCCAACTATTCAAGCTCAGAACTGAGTATCAAACATTATTATAAACTTTTACAAACTCAAATTATCCCAAAAGAAGCCTACTAGCTTAACTCGATTAACCTGAACCCCTAGCTCTCGCGCTGGACTGGGGATCTTCGTTACCAACTGGTTCCTTCTTAACTGGTATTAGCTTGCTATACTTCTCTAACTTTCAATCACAACCGTCTACTCCTCGACTATCTGTTTCCCTTTCCTACACCATGCCTCTTCTTGATTTCTGCCGGTATATGGTTCACAGAATCTGATAGTACACCTCAAGACCTTCGTTTTGAGTACTCGAGCTTTCCAAACGGACTCCGGTAACACCTCCGTTTGTTGGTTTGATTTTCAGAAAGGTTTATGAATATATGAATTTTCTCTGGAAATTTATATAATTACTGACTGCAAATGATTTTTGATACGGAATAATATACGGTAAAGGCTATTTATAACTACGTAAATTAAAATCCCGTTGGATCATTACGGATATAAAATGGTACGTTTGTTTATAAAAACTGATCCAAACGGTACCGATTTTCGGGATAATTATCCAAATCAGTACAATTTATTCTGCGGTCTTGGTCTCAGCGCCTAGTTACACGTATTACGAGGTGATAATTGTGATAGTTTAATAAAAAGATCCCGTTTATCGAAAATACGAGTTTTATTGATTTACTGAAACGAATAATGTATCGAAAATGTTGCGCCGGGACCCGCGCAGGACAAACCGTACGCCGGATCGAAAAAGTCGAAACATGGAAAATGTTCGGAATATTGCAATTAGGTTAGGAAGGAGTTCTCGGAAGAGTTTCGGGTTATAAAAACGTAAAAACGGATGACGTCGGTTGGTTCCCGATTGTATAAAATAATTTTTAAAAACTCGGAAAAAGATTTTATAAAATCCATATATTTTCTATAAAATCATAAATCATCATAAAAATAATTAAGAAGATATGACAATTATCTATATTTTATTTTGGACATATAAAAATTAACATACTCAATTAATATTATTTTTAAACATCCAAACACAATTAAAACTTAAAAAATAATTCACAAAATAGATACTGAACACATATAATAATTATTTATTAGCAAAAATAATTACACGATATATCTCGAATATTACAAAAGTCCCAACGAGACAATAGAAACAATCTAAACAACCAAATTAAAATCAACAGAACTGTCTCCCCGGCAGCGGTGCCAAACACTTAATGTGTTAATTTTAATCTAACCGCAAGCGCATGGTGTCTATTGCTAGTACAAAGTGGCAATTGGGTCGTATCCAGAAGGAAAAAAGTTCTATCAATTTTGATTCAATTACTATAGATTGTTTCAAGAGAAAAACGATTGTGTGAAAAATATTTTAACTAACTAATAATTATAACTAAATTAACACTATTTAACAAGACACTAACTAATGAATATTAAAACCTAGGGCAATCAGGTCAACCATGCTTATATAATAATTGGCTTATAAGCTAAAGCAATAAATGTGATGAAATAACTAACATATGCTAATCTCTCTCGAGCATTAACACTCTCGAAATCTTATACAATTTATCACTTCTAGTAATTTAGTTAGTTAGGTAATTAGAGCAACTGTTAATCTCTCCCGAACATTAACACTCTCAGAAATCTAATGATGCTCCCGCTCTCACTCTCAATTCTGCTAATCGTATGTATGCCTCTAGTGAGTAAATTCTCCCGATCTATTACTGGTATTGTATCAAATTAATTCATGGTATCGGCCGATTACACAAATTAATAATAAAATGTAATCAATTAGAATTAAATATAATAAATCGAACTACTTTGAAGATCATGCCAAGATTATAGTGCAAACATGGTTTCCCCTTAATGCCCTAGAAACGAATACTCGATAATAATTATACAAGTAAAACAACAAAGACAATAAAGAAGCATAATTGAACTAATAAGAACACGCAAGAAAATCAGATAAGAAAACCTGTAACATTCAATCTTGCGCCAGACCAAAAACCATGGATTTCATCTCTGTACATAAAACCCTAACTATTTATACTCTACAATAATACATATCTATGAATTCTATGTCTCCACTAATAATAAAATATGTTGCCTCTTCTAATAATAGAAGTATTTAATTATTTTAATCAAATTACAAGTGAGAGTTCTAGACGGAATATGATTCTGTAACACGAATTTGTAGCTGTCTGTTCACTGCAGTTTTTGGGCTGCTCCAGCTGGATTCTCCTTACCGGACCATCTCTGAATTAAAGAAAATTTTGCGGGCTTCATTTGGACTGTAAGATCATCAAAATCGGACTTCTGGATCTCTAGATACGGACCAAACAGTATTGGCAGCCCGTGTAGCCCAATAATACGAATTTTCTTCTATTTTTCATTCCAAAATAGGACTTTTTGCTCCAAATCCTTCTAACTCTAAAATTTCCTTGTAACCTACAATAAAACATCAAAACCTATTAAATAAATATTCAAATCAATGCAAAACATAATTAATATGAGAATAAAATCATCTAAAATATATATATAAAAATACATTATATCTGTATTATGTGATAAAAAGATTTCTTTACAATTAAAAGGAAGATTTTATCAAATTATGATTAGACTAGTTTTGTTGTATGGGGCTTAGTGTTGAGAGGTGAAGAAGGGCTCCGTCCCTTTTATGGGACGTTTGAACAAATTATTCATTTTTATGGCACAACCATTCAATCTTGGATAAAAATGGCACATACTGCCACTTCTTCAGAGGTTCTGCCACAGACACCCATACTGAAGTGGCATTCTGGGGTCTTTTTATTTTTTCCCTCTTGTCCCGTGTAGAAAAGGTTTTCCTTCATGATTTTTTATGGGGTAAAATTTAGTCTAATGTCTCGATTTTAAACTTTCATATTAAATTTAATAAAAAAAATTGGTTTAATATTTTTTTTGTTGTCAAGTGATGTAAACCTATTTTTAGTAGATATTTTTTATTTTAATTTAAAAATTATTACTGTATGGTTTTAGTTGCTTGAAAAAGGGTATCATGTAGGATATGATTTTTTTGACGAGGACTCATAATCATAAGTTTTAGAAGTGCAGTTTTACACAATATAAAAATGATATTTATTTGATGTAGATATACATTTAATGTATTGTGAGCATTAATATTAAAAATATTTTAGAAAAATTAGAAAACATGGCAATTTGTACCGTCCGAAAATGGTACTGGAAGTGTGTGAAATAGTACATCCACAAATTGAAAATGAAATAATTAAATGGGAAGGAAATTCATGAAACTGATAAATTAATTTATGTTATTTTTTAATTAGTTATATACCAAATCAGTTGTGAGTGATTATAAAGTGAATGAGTCTGTTAGATATATTTGAGATGTCATGTCTAATATAATTCATGTTTAGTTTTCAGATCTTAACAAACATATCAGGACTTACTGAAATCAGGATTTACTGGAAGTCAGATCTTAATATCATAACTTAAGGTCATATCAGAACTTAAGTGCGGGAAGACTTTCATATAAGGAAGGAAGTTGATTTACAGTAGAAGATCGAGACTGAAATAAAAGAAGATATGCATGGAAAGAGTTAGAAGACTGGAAGACTTGTAGAAGATATCTGATTGATATATTTTAGGAGACATAATTGTATTCCATATCAATTAGAAGTTATCTTGTAACTGTGTACTACATAAACACAGACTTAGGGTTTACACTATATGTGTTATCATTATCGAGAAGATTATACATTGTAACCTAGCAGCTCTTAGTGATATTTGTTCATCACTGAGAGAGAACAACAGTTCTTATTGTAACAGAGTTTATTCAATATACTTGATCTTTGTTACATACTTGTGTTAAATCGATTTGATTATATTAACACTGTATTCAACCCCATCTACAGTGTTGTGTGACCTAACAATTGGTATCAGAGCTTATCTGTTAACACACATACAGTAAAGATCCAAACAATCATGTCTGAAGAAGCACAAACTCCAACCAAGCCCACTAAAACTGAAGAAACTCAAAAGACTCAAACCCACAGTCGATATGAGACTATTAGGGTTCCCATACTGAGACCTTTTGAGTATCCCATATGGAAAGTGAAGATGGCTATGTTTCTGGAAGCTACAGATCCAGAATACCTTGACAGAATTAATGAAGGACCACATAAGCCTACCAAGCTCTCTATTGTAGTTGCTGATCAACCAGCAATGACCATACCAAAGGAGAAAGGTGAGTACACAGCTGAAGACATCTCATCTATTGCCAAGGATGCAAGGGTAAGGCATTTCCTGCATAGTGCCATTGATAATGTCATGTCAAACAGGGTAATTAATTGCAAAACTGTAAAGGAGATATGGGATGCTTTGGAGACAAGATGTCAGGGAACTGATGCAATCAAGAAGAACAGGAGGACTATACTCACTCAAGAATATGAGCACTTTGACTCAAAAGCTGATGAGTCTTTAACTGACTTATATGACAGGTTTGTCAAACTCTTGAATGATCTGTCACTAGTGGACAAGGAATATGATCTTGAAGATTCAAATCTAAAATTCCTTTTAGTTCTTCCTGAAAATTGGGATTTGAAGTCTACTACCATAAGAGACAACTATGACCTTACTGAAACTACTCTTGATGGAATTTATGGTATGCTCAAGACTTATAAACTTAAGATGGATCAAAGGAGCAAGAGGTATGGAAGAAAGTCAAGGACAGTTGCTCTTAAGGATGAGGAGGAATCTCCTAAGATGGCTACCACAACAAGGGGCAAAGGAAAGGCTCTCATCATAAAGTCTGATTCAAAGTCATCATATTCTAATGATGATGATTCAGAAACTGAAAGTTTACCTGAAATAGATGTTGATGAAGAGATGATGAAATTGTGTGCTCTTATGGTAAAGGGTATCACAAAAATAGCCTACAGGAAATTCAGAAAAGGCAAGAAGTTTTCCAGGAAAAATGGAAGTTCTGATAAGAAAGGATTCAGAAAGTCTAAAGGTAAAGAAAAGTCTGATAGAGGAGACAACTCAAATGTCAAATGCTACAATTGTGGTGAAAGAGGCCACATATCTCCTAACTGCAAGAAAGGAAAAAGTGACAAAGGCAAGACACTTGTCACAAAGAAGAAAAGCTGGACAGACACTTCAGATTCTGAACATGAGGTGAACTATGCCTTGATGGCAAATGCTGATGACAGTCCTGAAACTGATGAATTAAAGGTACCTCAAACAACTTATGCTTTTCATACTGAGGATATTACTGAGTTGAGATTATATCTTAAAACCATGTTTATTAGCTATAGAGATCAGACTTTAACATGTGAAAGATTAACATCTGAAAATTCTGCTTATAAAAAGAGAAATGAATATTTAGAAAAGGATTTAGTTTTTCTTTATCAAACTAAGAAAGAAAAAGATGATGCTTTATATGTTAGAGATGAAGTGTTAAAATTGAATGAATCTCTAAAAGCTGACTTAGAAAAGGAAAGAGAGATTATCAGAACTTGGACTAACTCTGGCAGAACAACTTAGAATTTATTGAGTAGTGGAAAATGGAAAGAGGGCTTAGGTTATGGAGATGATAAAAGTGAAAAAGGAACTGAACAATTTGAGTCAATTGTTGTTAAACAGACTGCTAAGCCAAAGGTAAATTATGTTAAGTTTGTGGCAAAAACTGTAAAGTCTGATTCTGAAAAGATGAAAGAGTCTGCGACAGAAGTCAAAGATAAGTCAACTTCTGACAAATTAGAACAGGATAAACCAGTTGAAGTCAACATAGGCTTAATGACAAAGAAGAAGCTTAAGCATAAGCTGAAAGAGATTAGGAATGTCAACATGGTAAAGGAAGCTAGGAAAAATAGGAATGGAAAGGAAGGTGTGAACAAAAGCAATAATTATATGCCTATTCCTAATGCTCCTAGAAAGAAATGTTATAACTGTGGAAACTCTAACCATCTTGCTTCTTTTTGCAGGAAGAATAAAGATATAAACTCTTTACCTCCTAGTTCAGGAGTTAAGAGTCAGTCTGTTAGGTTTAAGCCACAAAATCCTTGTTTTCATTGTGGTAGTTTATGGCATTCCGTTTATACTTGTATGGAATATCATAGTTTGTACTATGATTATTATCAAATAAAACCTTCTTTAAAGAAAGTTACCTTAATTCCTTCTAGTGTAAATTCTGATGCAAAGTCTGATATAAGTTCTGATAAACAGCATGTTAGCATAAACTCTGAAATTAAATCCGCTGCAAATGCTAACAAACTTAAAAAGGCCAAAGGATCCAAGCAAGTCTGGGTCCTTAAAACTAACCATTAGTTGTCTTTGTGATTGCAGGGCAACAGGAAAAACATCTTAGTGTTGGACAGTGGATGTTCAGGACATATGACTGGAAATAAAGCCCTGCTATCAGACTTTATGGAGAAAGCTGGCCCAGGAGTTTCTTATGGAGATGGCAACATGGGAAAAACTCTGGGATATGGAAATATCAATCTTGGGAATGTCATCATTGAAACAATAGCTCTTGTCTCAGGACTTAAACACAATCCGCTAAGTGTGAATCAAATATGTGACAGAGGTTATCATGTGGATTTCTTTGAAAAACACTGTGAAGTTTTAAGCAATTCTACAGGCAAAGTAGTTCTGAAAGGTTACAGGCATGGTAAAATTTATGAAGCCAGACTTTCAACAAGTTCTGATAGTTCTGCAATTTGTCTGTTGAGTAGATTATCAATTGAAGAAAGCTGGAATTGGCACAAAAGAGTCATTCATTTAAATTTCAACAACATAAATGAGCTTGTAAAGAAAGATCTTGTGAGGACCGCCAAAATCAGTATTTGTTCCTGATGGCCTTTGTGATTCATGTCAAAAGGCAAAACAAAGAAAATCTTCTTTCAAGAGCAAAACTGGATCTTCAATTCTTGAGCCTTATCACCTACTACATGTTGATCTATTTGGTCCAGTCAATGTCATGTCTATTGCAAAGAAGAAATATGTTATGGTTATAGTGGATGAGTTCACAAGATACACTTGGGTGTATTTCTTGCACAAGAAGAATGAAACTGCATCTACTCTAAGTGATCATGTCAGACAGCTGGATAAACTGGTCAAAGATTCTGTTAAAATAATAAGAAGTGATAATGGCACTGAGTTCAAGAATTCAATCATGGAAGAGTTATTCAAAGAGCATGGAATCAAACAGGAATTTTCTGCACCTGCAACTCCACAGCAAAATAAAGTTGTAGAAAGAAAGAACAGGACTCTCATTAAAGCTGCACGAACTATACTTGATGAAGCAAAGCTACCAACCTACTTTTGGGCTAAAGCTGTGTAGATTGCTTATTTTACACAGAATGCTACACTCATAAACAAGCATGGAAAAACACCATATGAGATGGTGAAGAAAAAGAAGCCAAATCTGAATTACTTTCATGTATTTGGATGTAAGTGTTTTGTTCTTAAGACTCATCCTGAACAGCTGTCAAAATTTGATCTAAAAGCTGATGAAGGAATTTTTGTTGGATATCCATATTCCACAAAGCCTTCAGAGTCTACAATTTAAGAACAAGGGTTGTCATGGAATCTATCAATGTATCTTTTAATGATAAGAAGATTACTGGACTTGAAGATTTCAATGATCATGATCAACTGAGATTTGAAAATGAAGATTTAAATTCTGATTCTGTAAATTCCGATGACTTAAACTCTGATCCTGTAAGTTCTGACGGGTTAAGTTCTGATGTCATTGAAACTGTGGTAACAACTCCAAAGGAAAATGCACCTGTCCAGGGGGAGCAAGCTGAAGATCCTACCACAACTCAACACTCTCAAGAAGCATCAAAACCTGTCACTGGCTCTTCAAGTTCTGATTAGCCAAGTTCTGAAAATTCTGGAAACTCTGATTCTTCAAATCCTGAAAGATCCAACTCAAATTCTGAAGTTTCAGAGAGCATAACTACATGGGGAGCATCATAAAATGCTGATGGAGATAGCATGGATCATGGGGGAGGATCTAGTTCTAGAAATCAACTTCCATCTGCAAGGAAGTGCACCAAATCACATACACCTGACTTAATAATTGGAGATCCTGAAGCAGGTGTCAGAACTAGAACTGCAATATCAAATGAATGTCTCTATCATTCTTTTCTATCCCAGACTGAACCAAAGAAAGTGGAAGAAACTCTTCAAGATACTGATTGGGTGCAAGCAATGCAGGAAGAGTTAAATGAATTTGAAAGAAATAAAGTCTGGACCCTAGTGCCAAGACCAAAGAACAGATCAGTTGTTGGCACAAAATGGGTGTTCAGAAATAAAACTGACAGTGATGACATAATTACAAGGAACAAAGCAAGGCTGGTTGCTAAGGGCTACTCTCAAACACAATCTGCTCAGTGTTAGTCAAATCTGTGACAGAGGTTATCATGTGGATTTCTTTGAAGAACACTGTGAAGTTGTAAGCAAATCTACAGGCAAAACTATTATGAAAGGATACATGCATGGTAACATTTATGAAGCCAAGCTTTCAACAAGTACTGATGGTTCTGCAATCTGTCTGTTAAGTAGAGCATCAATTGAAGAAAGCTAGAATTGGCACAAGAAACTCTCTCATTTAAATTTCAACAATATAAATGAACTAGTCAAGAAAGATCTTGTGAGAGCACTGCCAAAATCAGTATTTGCTCCTGATGGACTTTATGATTCATGTCAGAAGGCTAAACTAAGAAAATCTTCATTCAAGAGCAAGACTGAATCATCAATTCTTGAGCCTTATCACCTACTAAATGTTGATCTATTTGGTTCAGTGAATGTCATGTCTATTGCAAAGAAGAAATATGCTATGGTCATAGTGGATGAGTTCACCAGATACACATGGGTGTATTTCTTGCACACAAAATGTGAAACTGCATCTATTTTGATTGATCATATCAAGCAACTGGATAAATTGGTCAAAGATTCTGTGAAGATTATAAGAAGTGATAATGGCACTGAGTTCAAGAATTTGATCATGGAAGAGTTCTGCAAAGACCATGAAATAAAGCAGGAATTTTCTGTTCCTGGAACTCCACAACAAAATAGAGTTGTTGAAAGAAAGAATAGAACTCTTATTGAATCTGCACGAACTATGCTTGATGAAGCAAAGCTACCAACCTATTTTTGGGCTGAAGCTGTGCAGACTGCTTGTTTCACTCAGAATGCAACACTCATTAACAAGCATGGAAAGACACCATATGAGATGTTGAAGAAAAAGAAGCCAAATCTGAAGTATTTTCATGTATTTGGATGCAAGTGTTTTGTTCTTAAGACTCATCCTGAACAGCTATCCAAATTTGATTTAAAAGCTGATGAATGAATTTTTGTTGGATATCCACTTTCCACAAAAGCCTTCAGAGTCTACAATTTAAGAATAAGGGTTGTTATGGAATCTATCAATGTCTCTTTTGATGATAAGAAGATTGCTGGACTTGAAGATTTCCATGATCATGATCAGCTGAGATTTGAAAATGAAGATTTAAATTTTGATACTGTAAATCCTGACAGTCTAAATCCTGACAGTCTAAATCCTGATACTGCAAATTCTGATGGATTAAACTCTGATGTTATTGAAACTGTGGTGACTACGCCAAAGGAAGATGCACTTGTGCAGGGGGGCATACTGAAGATACAACAACATCTCAAGAAGCATCAGATGCTACAACTGGCTCTTCAAGTTCTGATTCATCAAGTTCTGATGAGCCAAGTTCTGATAAGTCTGGAAACTCAAATTCTGAAGGATCCAACTCAGAGAGCATAATTTCAGGGGGAGCATCAGAAAATGTTGATGAAGACAACATGGATCATGGGGGAACATCCAGTTCTAGAAAAAACCTTCCATCTGCAAGGAAGTGGACTAAATCACATACACCTGACTTAATTATTGGAAATCCTGATGCAGGTGTCAGAACTAGAACAGCTATATCAAATGAATGTCTTTATAATTCTTTTCTTTCTCAGACTGAACCAAAGAAAGTGGAAGAAACTCTTCAAGATACTGATTGGGTGCAAGCAATGCAGGAAGAGTTAAATGAATTTGAAAGAAATAAAGTCTGGACCCTAGTGCCAAGACCAAAGAACAGATCAGCTGTTGGCATAAAATGGGTTTTCAGAAACAAAACTGACAGTGATGGCATCTTTACAAGGAACAAAGCAAGGCTGGTTACTAAGGGCTACTCTCAACAGGAGGGTATTGATTATGATGAAACATTTGCACAAGTTGCTAGATTGGAAGCCATAAGAATCTTTTCTCAATGGAGAATTGGAAGAAGAGGTATATGTTGAACAACCTCCAGGATTTGAAGACTAAACATTTCCAAATCATGTCTACAGATTAGACAAAGTACTTTATGGCCTTAAGCAAGCTCCAAGAGCATGGTATGAGACTTTATCTCAATTTCTTCTAGAAAGTGGATTTCACAGAGGTACAATTGATAAAACTATGTTCTACCTCAACCATGGAAAGGACTTACTTTTGGTACAGATATATGTCGATGATATCATATTTGGTTCTACAAATACCAAACTCTGTGAAAGGTTTGCAAAGCTAATACAGTCTAGATATCAAATAAGTATGATGGGAGAACTTAGCTATTTTCTGGGACTTCAAGTTAAGCAAAATAAAGAAGGTACTTTTATCAATCAATCCAAGTACACCAGAAATTTACTCAAGAAATTTGGAATACAAGACTGTTCAACTACATCCACTCCCATGGCCACTGCAACCAAGTTAGATAAAGATACTGGTTCATCAGTAGATATTACTAACTACAGAGGTATGATTGGCTCTTTACTTTATTTAACTGCAAGTAGACCTGATATCATGTATGCTACCTGTCCTTGTGCAAGATTTCAGGCTGATCCAAGAGAACCTCATCTAATAGCTGTGAAAAGAATTTTTAAGTACCTTAAGGGTACAGCTGATCTAGGATTGTGGTATCCTAGAGAATCAGATTTTAAGCTAATAGGTTACTCGGATGTAGATTTTGCAGGATGCAAAATAGACAGGAAAAGCACAAGTGGAAGCTGCCAATTTCTTGGAGGCAGATTGGTTTCTTGGTTTAGCAAGAAACAAAAATCAATTTTCACATCAACTGCAGAAGCAGAATATATTGCTGTAGAAAGCTGTTGTGCACATATTCTTTGGATGTAGAATCAGTTACTGGATTATGGGTTAGAATTTTCTAAAATACCTATTTACTGTGATAATCAAAGTGCTATTGTTATGACAGGTAATCCAGTTCAACACTCAATGACAAAACACATCAGCATTAGGTACCATTTTATAAGGGAATATGTGATGGAAGGTACAATGGAATTGCATTTTGTTCCAACAGATCAACAACTAGCAGATATCTTCACAAAACCGCTATGTCAAGCTACTTTTACAAGACTGGTAAATGAACTTGGAATGGTTTCAGGTTCTTTCTCTAAATTTACTTAGTTTTTATTCTCATGCATCAGACTTTATGATCAGTGTTTACAGATTGTCTTATCTTCATGTAATCTGTTCTTAAATTGAAATACATTAAATGCTGATTGTTATATGATGTGGATCTATATACTCTGATAGTGATTTGAATGTTCTGTGACTATTCAATCCAATGAGGATTACTGTGCTAGATGCTGACCTAGTAGTCTTTAACATACTAGAAATCCCATGTTTGAATTAGTTGTTTATGTGGAAATTCATTAACACAAGCAAATTTTATGACCTTAGTCAAATTTACTTTGTATATCTAATTACTAAGTCACAAAATAGATTCTTGCTTCTTATCTGTCAAATTATGATGTCAATAAATCTTGAGGATGAATCACATGCTTGATAAGCCTCACGTATCTGAAGAAAAGAAAAGAAAATTGAAGTCAGGTACTCCTTTGAGATCTAGAGTAAATATGTGGAAGGGAAGACCCAAGTGTATTGCTGGTATTAAGTAATATGCATTAGAAAAGCAAATAAATTTTTCTTAGTGACTTTTCGCATTCTCTGATTACTGGAGAAATACTCTGATAATAGCATAAATTCTGATAGCAGTTGTGACTCACTTACACTGAGAAGCCACTGTGAAAAGATATTTCAAAAGATGTATAAAATGAGCACAAACAGTTGAGGTGGACTTTTGCATAAATCCATTCTATAGTAGACTTCATTATTAATAACACATTTTAAGCACTTTTCTTAGTTATACCTTATTTCTAAGATGTACTGAAGTTATCAGACTTTAATCTTTATCTAATATTTTGCTAATGCACACACTATCACTCCATATGAATGATGAAAATTATTGTGGTGATCAAGTTATTTCAGATAAACAGTTAAGTGTCATATGCATAAATTCTGAGGACAAGTTCTGATGGAAGTTCTGATGATTAAACTCTGAAGAAACAAGTCAGTATTTGTATGAAGAATCACTGAAACAGAAATTTACTTTTTGAGTACAGAAGCCATGTTCTGATGACTGTTAAAATCTGATAATAGTCAAGTTCGGATATTAAATCCTGATGGAAACTCTGATGCTTACCTGGCATTATTTATTTACTTGACTTATTTATAACAAATACTGTAACAATCATATTTAATCAGAATATAATTAGGTGAGATAAAAACAGCCATAATCATTTGGGTTAGTGGTAAACGCGTTTGTCTTGAAAAACTGCATATGCATAGTAATTATAACTTATTTCCCGTGCCCACTAACTCCTGCTTTAAGTATTGACTGTTCACATATTTCCAGGTGTAAACTGTCTGCCATACTTCATGTGGGTTGTATAAATAAGAAAGTTAAAAGTTTTTACAATCTTTTACTTACTTCTCTCATTCTCTTATCTTTCTTATTTTCTCTCACCCACTAATATTCTCTGAAGCTCTTTTTCATACAGGCATTTTATCAAACACCTTGCAAACACTCTTTTTCTCACTTGATTTTTAACAGAAATGGCACCAAAAGATTTGATTTTCAATGGAGCTAAGTTTGTTCCTAACAATTACTTAGCTATTCTGAGCAAGGATGAAGCCCCAATAGATCTTCATTTCATCCAGGATTTCCTTGCTCACAGTGAGATAGGCTATGCTTTGACTCAACCTGAAGCTATCTCAGGGACTCAAGTGTCGGAGTTCTGGAGGTCAGGTTTGTATGATGATGGTGGAGAAAATGGGTCCCCTAGTCTGATTTTCACAAATGGGGAGGATGAACATGTGGTCACTGTGGCCACAGTTCGACAAGCACTCCACCTTCCAGAAAACTGCAATTATTCAATAGTTGAGGAGCCAGCTCTTCAATAAATGATGGCCAGTCTGGGGTATGAAAAGACATTGGCAAAGCTGGGCCAGTTGAAGAGACAAAACATAAGGAGGGAATGGAGTTTCTTCTTCGACTGCATCACAAGAACCTTTGCAAACAAGTGTTCAAATTTTGATGTCATTCCAATCCTCAGTCAGCAAATTGGGTATGCTCTAATTACTCAATCTCATTTTGACTATGCTAGTGTTGTACTAGGTTTTATTGGTGATAGAATGACAGAAGACAGAAACACAGTCTATTTTGCTAGATTCTATCAGCTATTATATAGTTTTTGTTGCTCTGATGCACCACAACTTGCCAGTGAGTTGATCTCACCATTTAAGCTAGCTAAGAGAGCTTTCACTGACTTATTATCCACTGATAATAAGAAAACTGTTTTGAGACCCCTCCAAATTCCAATTTCAGTCAAACAGTTTTTAGTAAACTCTGATCCAGCCACATACACCTCCATATATACTGATGTACAACCAACCCAACCTCCATCAGCACCTACCACCACTACACAAACACCTCAAACTTCTCAACCTCAACCAACTCAACCCTCCATCAGGACATATTTCAAACCAATACAATCATCTCAACCTCAACCATCAGCACATACCATCAGACCTTCATCTTCCAGGCCAAAAGGGCTCAATTTGTTCCTAAATCTCCAATAAAGAGAAGAAGGATGCTTCTAAGGGATGAGTCTGATGATGAGGAGGAAGCACAGGTTCATGTATCAGAACCTGTGATAGTTGAAGCTGAAACTGTGGATTCTCAGAAAGCAACTACAGCTGAAGGTTCTGATACCTTAAAGAGAAAGAGAATTGTAAACTCTGATGATAAAGCAACTCCTTCATTTGCAAGATTAAAGAAAATGAGGGCTAAGAGGCATTTGGCTAAGCCTCCATCAGAGAATACTGAAGAAGTTGAGGAAAGGGATCAGGAATCTCTGATCTCATATCCAATTATGATTGAATCTCTACCACCTCCAGCTACAGCCCAAGACACTGTTCCTGGTACAGTGGTTACACCTCCAGTCTCTCCTCTTCATGAAGATATTACAGTTGAAGATTCAGGCTTAAGTCCTGAAATTGAGATCAACAGGCTGCACACTCCTACTTTTCTGTATTTGGAAGCTCATACAGCAGTTCATCCATCTACTCATAATTCTCCAATCTTAAATGCTGATGCTGGGATACCAACAACACCAATTCTGGAGATAAATTCTGATGCTCAGAATTTAGAAAAAGTTGTTCCTGAATCTCCAGTTGCTTCACACATTCTAGTGTTGTCAGAACATACTGAGTCTTCTTCAAGTTCTGAAGACAGTGTTTCTGTTCATACTCCAGCTCCTGTACTTAAAAAGGAAGCATTGGTCAAGAAGTTTGTTGAGCAAGCTGCACCTGTACCTTGGGATGAAACTCATAGAGGAGTAGAGTGGACCAAGAAGTGGAATGATTTTGATTTTATTCCAAGCTCTAAAGTTCTGACAGAGCACATTGCTAAAGCTGATGAGCTGATGATGAATTCTGATATCAAGACACAGCTCAAGATCACTGCTCTATCTACCAAGAACCTTCAAGGTCTTCACTCTCAAACTCAAGTAAAGGATGATACACTACAAGAGTCATTTAACAAGCTATATATGCAAATCAAGCTTGACAAGACAAGGATTATCCGGCCTACACTTGAGAAAGTAGAAGAAATTGAGAAAGCTCAAGAGAAGCAACAGGCCCAAATCTCTGAGGTCCTGGCTAATCAAGCTTCTCAACAGGCTAAATTGGATGAGATCCAATCTTCAGTAGAACTTCTTCTCTCACTCCTACTATTAGATGATGCCAAAAAGGGGGAGAACATAGTTAAGTCCAAATGCTCTAATGATCAAGTACTGAAGAAGAAAGATGATGAAGCTGATGACCAGGGAAACCCTAGCAAGGGTAGAGGTCAAGTTTAAAGTAAAGGCTAGAGCAGCAAGGGTTCTTCTAGGAAATTAATTACTGATGCAAGCAAATCTTCTATTCAAAAGAAGACAAGTTCTGAAGCTACTCAAACTCAAAATCTGATAGCAAGTACTGAAATCTGATATCAAGTTCTAATGGGCAAAGTCTAATGACAAAGCCTGATGTTCTGATACAAGGTGGAAGTCAAGATTCTCAAAAGTTCATGCAAACCCAGAAGCTCAAAGGGAAGCAGACTACAATATACTACAAAGATCCCAAGATTCAGACACTTGATTAGGAAATTGCTGGAAGATTATTTTTGAAGCATAATCCAGGAATGGATTTGGAAAATCTCAAGGAGGAAGAAGCTAAATTTAAAGCTAAAAAGAAAAATCTAAAGCGAAAAGCTTCTGTTGCAAAGAAACCTCCAAGGCCTAAGGTAAAAGGCATTGTGATCAAGGAGAAGTCACATATTGAGGCATCAAAGCCCAAGACTAGATCACAGTCTGAGATCGATCCCAAAGACAAAGGAAAGGGAAAAGTTGATGAACCAACCAAGCCACTGAAGATGAAAATTCCTCAAATCCTGATGAAACCAGTGTACAAAATGGTTCAAGTTACTGATGATACTCTTGCTGAAGATGAAGATGTTCAAACTCTGCAAAGAAAGAAGATTACTGAAGAATTCAAGACAACCTCTGACAAGGTTCAAGTTGTTCAGAGTGAAGAACTGCAAGCTACAACAAAAATAGCAAGTTCTGATAAAATTATCAAGATATCAACCTCTAACAGTGCTCAAGTTGATTTAGACAATGTTATAGATAAAAAACTAAGGTTATTATTTGTTGTATTTATTGCTAAGGTTCGGGAGCTCAAGGCCTTTAATGGCTGCTCTCGTGTTTTGTAACTTAACTCTGCCTTTACGAGATGTCCACGTATCTCTGTGAATTAGAGAATCAAGCCAAAAACGTAGTTCTGATTTGTGGGGTGAGACCCCTTATATAGATGTTGGTGGTCCTAGAATTGGACTTGGTATAGGAGACTTGGTGATCAAGTCTCTGAATTAGAATGGACTTTGGATTCCTAAATAGTAGGAAACCGATTTCTTATCCTTCTAGGTCCCTTAGAGGCTAATCTGCAAGGATTTATGTCCTCATTGGGACTCTTTTCAATAGCTGATTTTTCCCTTATTAATTAATTACAAAATTAATTAATATTCAGGGTTTTTGGGCCTTCTTTGTTCCATCAGGCCTGATCAATGTGTTAACCTTTTTGGTCTGAATGTCATACATCTTCTTATTAGGCCTAGCAGCCCAAATCATGTATAATTACTGTAATATTTAATTACACAATCAGGATTTATTTATCCCTATCATTTGCCCTCCAACTTTTGGGAAACCGTATAAGATTTTGTAAAAGTTAAGTTCGTTCATTCCCTTTCAGGGTATCGTTTTGCGTAAAGTGTGGAGCGACCTACACGTTTACAACGATTTACCTTGTACGTGGCTTCAGGGTCGTTTAAAAACTTCCCTTTCTATTTTCTTGTCTTCTCCCTATTTTTAGGAATTTTCTGGTATTTTTCAGGAATTTTCCCTTTTTTCCAAGATTTTTCCAAATTTTCTGCAATTTTTCACAAATATTCTCAAATTTTCAGCCCTTTTTCGACCAGGATCCTAGTCAAAATTTCGACCTGGATCCTCGTCGAATTTTGGGCAAGCTTTCCAATCCTAGTCGAAGGATTTCGACTAGGATCCACGATCTGGATTTCGACCAAGATCCTAGTCGAACCTTCGACCTGGATTTTGGTCGAAAACTTGTGTCTTTCTTTACTTCCTGGTCGTTAGGTTTCGACTAGGATTCATGACCTGGGTTTCGACCAGGATCCTAGTCGATTCTTCGACCTGGATTTTAGTCGAAAACTTATGTCTTTCTTTGCTTCCTAGTCGTTAGGTTTCGACTAGGATTCACGACCTGGGTTTCGACCAGGACCCTAGTCGATTTTTCGACCTGGATTTTAGTCGAAAACTTGTGTCTTCCTTTGCTTCCTGGTCGTTAGGTTTCGACTAGGATTCACGACCTGGGTTTCGACCCGAATCTTTGTCGATTCTTCGACCTGGATTTTAGTTTAGGTTTCTGTACTTATTCTTGAAAAATATTATGCTTAATTCAGGAATTCGACCTCAATCCTGGTCTGGCTTTCGACCTCAATTCTGTTTTATTATACCCATAATTTTCGGGTGTCTGTTCGAAAGAATTCGAACAGAATTCACGACCTGGAATTCAACCTCAATTCTGGTCTATTGGGCCTCCTTCTCATTTAATTTGGATTGGGCCTTGTTTGGGCCTTTTCTTTTTTAGGGCTTTGATCTGGGCCTGTATTTTTCTAAATCCTAATTGGATTTGGGCCTTCTATTTTTCCAAATCTTAATTGGATTTGGGCCTTCTATTTTTCCAGATCTTAATTGGATTTGGGCCTTCTATTGGGCCTCTTTAATATTAATCTGGGCTTTAATATATTAAAACACCTTCTTTAGAATTCTCTAGAATTCTCGGGAATTTTTATTTATTTTCTTTGGAATTCCTTGGAGTATTCTGGAACGTTCCATTTCTTGGCTTTCTTCTTTGGGCCTTTATCTGTACTGGGCTTTTTGTCTCTTCAACTTCACTTTTTCTCCTATATAAAGGAGTGAGTAGAATCTATTGCTCCTCACTTTCTCATTTCCAAATTCTCCATCTTTTTTCTTCTGTTAAGAATCTTAGAGAAATAATGGTAGGTCGGAGTATTTTGAGCCCCAGAGTCTTTTTTAGGAGCATTACTTCAGGTAACACTTCTCCCTTTTTGTTCTTGTGCTTGTTTTTGCATAGTTTGCGTTTAAAATTGTCTCCTTACGTGCCCTTTTTTCAGATGGCTGATAAGAAAATGACTCGTTTGGCCAAGATGAATGTGGCCAGAAAGTCCAATGAATTCCCCATTCGATCGAGGTACACTTCCTTGATTGATATGATCAACACCTGAGGGGACGAGTACCCGTCAGATGCGTATCTAGATGCGCACGACCATATCAGTGCCTTGCGGGATCCAAAGGAGCTGGACAAGTTGAGTGGTTGTTTCAAAATCAAGGATCCTTTCAAGCTAGTTCTTGCAGGTCCGGCCGACAGCGCCTCTCAGTGGAGGAATGACACACTATGCATCTACAGGGATACTCTAAGGGCAGGTATCAGACTCCCCTTTCACCCATTTATCCCTGTTTTGCTAGCTGATGTGGGCATCAGCCCTTGCCAACTCCCTCCTAACTCTTGGAGGTTGATTCTGTGCTATCTGTCGCAATGCACCAAGCATAATGTCCCTACCTCTGTTGCTATTTTCAGAAAGATTTTCCAGTTCAAGAATAGTCCTGACAAGAATCCGGAGTGGGTTTCTTTAAACCAGCGCCCAACCGTTCCCCACATAGTGAACGAGAAGTCCATCCCTGACAACAATTTGGGGTGGAAGAAAGATTTTATGTTCGTCGTTTGGGAGGGTGGCGATTGGGGCACCCTATTTCGCTCGTCTTTTGGGCTAGCCATAGATGGGAGCCCTAATGATATAGTTTTGTCTGAGGAGGAGACTAGAGCTTTCAACCTCCTTACTCAAGATAATGGGACTTCCCATTCTTGAGATCTTATCAGGGAGACCGTTCTTGTAGAACGCGGTCTTTCTCCCGATCCTAAAAAGAGTATGTTTCCTTCCTACTCTAGTTGTCTTCGTTTCTTCCATTTTCTACTTTGCTAATTTCTCAACTCACTTATCTTATTTCTTGAAGTGGCTGAGAAAATTGAGGAGGCTACAAAGCCTAAAGACCTGGAAATGACCAGGATGAAGCGTGCTGGAAAGTTCTTCAAAGACCCGCGCCTTGGGGATCGTTTCCCGAAGTTCCTACTCCAGGCAAAGGAACCAGGCGAGGAAGGCCCCAGCCAAGTTTTACGTACCAAACAAAAACCAGGGTCTTTCTTCCAAACTTCTTGGGATATCCGGGGCAAGGATTCGATTGTTGGCAATACGACGCTTTCCAATGAATGGTCTATGCATTCCATTTCCCCGGTTGACTATCAAGACTTTGTCCTTCAACAGGACTTGGAGGCTAACGAGCTTTTTGGAACTCAGGCTTTGGCGACGGTACGTCTTTTTCCTTTGCCATTCATAGTTTTTTGCCTTTTTGATTTTTCCCATTTCTTACTTTTGTTGTGTATGTTGTAGGCGAACGCCCATTTTCAAGGGGCGATTCGCCAAACCAAGGCTTGGAAAGTTGGCCTCGAGGATGCGAACAAAAAGCTGGAGGAGGCCAACCAAAGAATAGAGGCCCTTGAAGCCCAACTCGCCTCATCAACTTATGACTTGGAAACGACCCGGGCTGAGAATGTTATCCTCAAGGCTCAAAAGGACAAGGCCTTTGACGGCTGGATGGATACTCAGGAGTTCAAGGATTTAATAGTGGAGCATGATGCCCTCCTTCATCCAGTCAGCTACAAGGACGGCTGGGACGCCGCTGTGGAGGCTATTCAGGACAAGTTTCCAGAAGTCCTTGAACGGTCTTCCTTCCCTTATCCTGTGCGAGTTCCAGCACTTGGGGGCATTGTAGATAAGCTCGCCGATTTGATCAAGGACGGCCCATTGGGGAGTCAAGGCCAAGGCCAGAAGAGGAAGGAGCTCGAATCCAGCTCTGAAGAGGAGGAATCTTCTTCTAAGGAGGAGCCTGAGCCCGTTATAAAGAAGGCCAGGGTAGAAGAGCCTCCAAAGCCAGCGTCTCCTAAACCAGCATATCCTACAGTATCCAAAGCGCCCGAAGATAGTTCCGAGAGAACCTCTGCGGAGACTTCTGAGGGGACTTCTGAGAGACCGACTGAAGAGACATCCGAGGAGACTTCGGATAGTGGTTCCGAAGAATCCCAGCCTTCCAAGGCCTAAGTTTTTATGTATTTCTTCTTTCTTAGACAATATTGAACTTTGTAATTGACTTTTATTATTTTCAGCCGTATTTTGCCCAAGTATCGTCGTATTTTTTTCTTTCGATTTTTCAAACTCAAGTTTATAACTTGGTTTTATCCTTTATAATGCATCAATCTAATAAACTAAGATTAAGTCGAAGGCTTTATATTATAACTTGGTATTCTTGATACCTTACATGAAATGGGTTCAACCCTGATAAAATCTAAACATATCTTCTATATAGAAAAATCCTAAGCAAGCAAAGCTTCAAGGTGCTTTTAAACCTACTTGTCACACTAACAATTGAGAATTGTACTTTAACTGTTATATATATAGTAAACCTTCAGGTTTTGGGCATGCCAAGTTCTCGGGACTTCAAAACCATCCATAGTCTCCAGCTTGTAGGTTCCTCTACCCAGAACGCTGTTGACTTTGTACGGCCCTTTCCAATTTGGGGCAAGTTTACCTTTCTGCCCTATGCCAGAAGCTTCCACTTTCCTCAAGAGTGAGTCACCTTGTTTGAAGAACCTTTCTTTAACCCTTAGGTTGTAGTAGAACGAGGCTTTTTTCTGATATTCCACTATCTTCGCATGTGCCTCATCTCCTACTTCATCAATTAGATCCAGGGCTAACCTTTGCCCTTCTTCGTTTTCCTCAACATTGAAAGCTTGAATCCTGGGGGAGGAATGTGATATCTCTATAGGAACAACTGCTTCTGCACCATATGCTAACATGAAGGGAGTTGCTTCAGTCGCGACTCTACAGGTAGTCCTATAGGCCCATAGTATGGGGAGTATTTCATCCACCCAGTTATTCCTTGACTTCTCGATCCTCTTCTTTAGTCCATCCAGGATTATTCGATTTGACATTTCCGCTTGCCCATTGGCTTGCGGGTGAGCCACAGAGGTGAATCGCAACTCAATTTCATTTTCCTCACAATACTTCTTCAATTCCTCGTTGTTGAACTATATTCCATTGTCAGTGATTAGGATGTGGGGAATTCCATACCGGCACATAATACTTTCCCACAGGAATTGTGTAACCTGCTTAGTTGTGATCTTGGCCAAGGGTTTGGCTTCAATCTACTTGGTGAAATAATCAATGGCTACAATCAGAAACTTCCTTTGTGCCGTGGCCATGGGGAAAGGCCCTAGTATATCCATTCCCCACATAGCAAAGGGGATGGGTGAGTTGATAGAGGTCAGCATCTCTGGGGGTTGTCTAACAACTGGTGCGTGCTTCTGACAGCGATCACATTTTTTCACATATTCTTTGGCATCAGCCATCATTTATGGCCAATAGAAGCCTAAACGTGTTACCTTATGAGCCAAGGCCCTACCCCCCAACTGTTACCCACATATGCCTTCATGTACTTCTTCAAGAGCCAAGCGAGCCTCATCGGGCCTGAGACACCTTAAGTAGGGAACCACGAAAGATCTTTTATACAGAATTCCATCTATCAAAGAGTATCTTAGTGCTCGAACAACCAATTTTCGTGCTTCAGTAGCATTGTTTGGTAACCAACCGGTTTGAATGTGAGCCTTAATGGGATCAATCCATGATGTCCCCAGGCCTATAGGAGCCACAAGCTTAACATCAATGCTCCGTATTTTCAAAACACGATAGTATACACTTCCAAAACTTTCTTTCATCTCAGATGAAGCAAACTTTGACAATGCATCTGCCTTAGCATTTTCCTCCCTTGGAATGTGCTCAACATGGCATTCATTGAATTGGGTCATCATGGCCCTTACTAGGCGGACATACTTAGCAATCGTATCATCCCTTGCCTCAAACTCTCCCTTCACCTGGGATATGACCAACTTCGAGTCTCCATATACTTTTAAGTTCTTGACTCTAAGTGTCCCTGCTAAGCCAAGACCAGCTATCAGAGCTTCATATTCTGCCTCATTATTTGTGGTAGGGAAGTCTAACTTCATGGCATACTCAATTAAGAACCCATCAGGGCTTTGTAAAACCAAACCTGCTCCACTTGAATTCATTTTTGATGCTTTAATAAAATAGAGAACCCAGTATTCTTTTTCCTTATTAACCATCTATTTATCCCCCTTATCAACTTCCTTGTCTTGAGGTATGTTATCTTCCTGTCCCCCGACTTCTTGGTTGGGTATGGTACATTCCACCACGAAGTCAGCTAATGCCTGGGCTTTTATTGCCGTTCGTGGCTTATACTTAATGTCGAACTCTCCCAGCTCTATTGCCCACTTGATCAATCTCCCACTAGCCTTGAGACTATGAATGATATTTCTCAGGGGCTGATTCGTTAGCAGCTCAATTTAATGAGCCTGAAAGTAAGGTCATAACTTTCTTGAAGCCATTACCAAGGCTAGAGCAAATTTCTCGATAGTTGAATAATTCAACTCAGCGCCATGCAGAATTTTGTTGACATAGTATACGGGTTTCTGGATTTTCAGTTCCTCCTTAACCAAAACAGCGCTTAAAGCACTCTCTGAAACAGCTAAGTACAAGAATAAAACTTCATTCAAAGCTGGCTTGGCCAATAACGGGGCCTGGGCCATATATTTCTTTAATTCCTCGAATGCCTTCTGGTTTTCCTCATTCCATACAATGTCCTTAATGCTCTTTAGTAACTTGAAGAATGACAAGCACTTGTCACCTGACTTGAAGATGAATCGTCCCAGTGCAGCAACCCTTCCTGTGAGCTTCTGATCATCCTTGACAGGTTTTGGTGGTTCCATGCCCAGGATTGCCTTTATTTTATCGGGGTTAGCCTCGATCCCTCTCTTGGAGCCAATCAATCCCAAAAATTTTCCTGACCCTACTCTGAAAGCACACTTTGTAGGATTTAACATCATCTTGTGGTACCTCAGGACCTCAAAAGCTTCCCTCAAATGGGTTACATGGTCAGTATTTACTAGACTCTTGACTAACATGTCATCGACATAAACTTCCATAGTCTTGCCAATAAGATTCTTAAAAATTTTATTTACCAACCTTTGATAGGTGGCTCCTGCATTCTTAAGACCAAATGCCATAACTAGATAACAATAAACACCAAAGTCAGTGATGAATGATACCTTTGGAACGGCATCCTTATGCATCTTGATCTGATTGTATCCACTAAATCCATCCATGTAGCTCAGTATTTCATGCCCAGCAGTGGTATCTATCAAAGTATCGATCCTTGGTAAAGGGAAACAGTCCTTAGGACAGGCATCATTTAGATCAGTGAAGTCCACACACATCCTCCATTTTCCATTGGCCTTCTTCACCATTACAAGGTTTTCTAACCACTCTGGAAATTGAATCTCCTCAATGTAACCGGCCTCCAAGAGCTTCTCCACTTCCTGTTTTATAGCTTCTTGCCTTTCTGGAGCAAAACTTCTTTTCTTTTATTTCACTATCTTCCGATTTGGGTCCACATTCTGCTTGTGAGTAATCAATTCCGGGTCTATGCCTGGCATATCAGCTGCTGACCATGCAAAAACGTCATTATTTTCTTGCAAAAATTTCACCAACTTCCCTCTAGGGGGCTCCTCGAGCGTTGCTCCAATAAAAGTCACCTTCCCAGGATCTTTGGGGGCTAAAGGAATTGAAACTAAATCTTCTGCTGGCTTTCCTCTATCCTCATCATTCTCTCGGATATCCAGATCTTCAATAGGAAGAACCTGCCCCCCAACTCCATCTGCCCTCAAAGAGGCCACATAACAGCTTCTAGCCATTTTTTGGTCTCCTCTCTCTTCTCCGATCCCTTCTCGGGTAGGAAACTTCATAACTGAATGGTAGGAGGAAGGGACTACCTTGAAGGCGTGTATCCCTGTTCTTCCAATGATAGCGTTGTCAGTCGAACTAGCCTTCACCACCACGAAGTCCAACATCTGAGTTGCTTGCCTTGGTTCCTGTCCTATGGTTATTGGCAACTTGATTATCCCTTCTACGGGGCACTCCACTCCCGTAAACCCATATATTGGCATGTCGGTTGGGGTCAATTGGGAGTCATTATATCCCATCCTCAAAAAGGTATCATGGAGCAAGATATCCACTAAAGCACCATTATCCACAAGGACCCTTCTCACTGGGCTGTTCCATATAATCGGGGTTATGACCAACGGGTCGTCATGGGGAAATTTCACACCATCCAGATCGGCATTATCAAAAGACATTGTTACTCCTGTCCTGGCCCTCTTCGGGGCTTCCCCAACAATATGCATAACTTCTCGAGCATATGTTTTCCTGGAGTTCTTGGATAACCCAGCAGCAGTTGGTCCTCCAAAAATTGTGTTGATCACAGGTCCTCGGCGGCACGGTCCTCTTAAGATTGTATTTATCACCGGTCCCCTAGGTTGGGGATTTCGCCCCTAATCTTCTTGATCTCTCCTTTGGTCATCAAAGTTTCTTCTCACGTTGCTGCTTCTATCCCCTCCTTCTCCAGTGTATTTGTTCAATCTTCCTTTTCGAATGAGGAACTCAATTTCATCTTTCAGCTGTCTACACTCATCAGTGTCATGACCAACATCTTTGTGAAATCTGCAATACTTGCTTTTATCTAGCTTTACAAGATCAGCCTTCAAGGGCTTAGGCCAACGAATATCTCTATCTTTCTCGATTTCCATCAAGATCTGGCATCTAAGAGCATTCAACTTAGCGTATTCAGTAAACTTTTGCCCAGGTCCTCCTTTCTTGGGGTTTGAATCAGTGTTTTGCTCGGTTCTAGGATACTTGTCCTTAGCAATATACTCCAGATCAGTTTTCCGCTTCTTGCCTCCAGTGGGCTCATTACTCACTACGGTCTTCCTCCTGCTCTCTTCCACCTTGATGTACTTCCCTGCCCGATCCTGGAGCTGCAACATGCTTTGAGGGGGGCGTTTGGCCAAGGACATCTTGAAAAACTCATCCCTGGTTCCTTGTTGCAGTGCTATCATGGCTACCTTATCATCAAGGTCTAGGACTTTTAAAGCCTCCTTTGTGAAACGATTCAGGTAGTCTCTCAAGGATTCCTTTGTTCCCTGCACAATGCTCATAAGAGATGCTGAACTTTTCTCATATACTCTCCCGCTGATGAATTGCTTAATAAAAGCCTGACTTAATTCTCTGAATGACCCAATAGAGTTTGGGGGCAAACGACTATACCATATTTGAGCCATACCCGACAGGGTTTGAGGGAAGGCCCGACACTTAATAGCATCATTCACGGGCTGCAACAGCAGTGCATTAGAGGATGTCCTAACATGTTTAGCGGGATCTCCCGTGCCATCATAAGCTTTGATAGTTGGCATCTTGAACTTCCTTGAGATATGGGCATTCATTATTTCTTCAGTGAAGGGTGAAGTAGGATCATCAAGATCTCCAAGGGGAAGAAGATTGCTTGGATCAGCCCTTGGGACAACATCCCACCTCTGCACTGGACCATCCAGGTCTATGATAGGAGGAGGATTTCTCCCCCTAGGAGGTACTGGGGGTCTGGTGGTCTGATACGCTCTAAGTCACCCCTCAGCCTTTGAATCTCAGCCTCGTGAGCCCTGATCCTTTCATGCACTTCTTGGGGATTCGTCCCTTGGGTGCTTTGAGGGCGTTGGCTACCATCAGCCATCGGGTCTTTGCCAGCACGTCTCCTTCTTGGGGCTACTTCATCATCCGAAGATTCGGAGTCTCTCTCAGTATAAGGACCAGAAAATTCTTGATTCTCAGGGATATGAGCCAAACCTCGTATGTATGGGGGCGAACACCCTCGTGCTTCACTCCGTCCAGCATGTCCACTTCCTCCAACCTCGGGGTAAATGGGCATCCCATAAGGGGGGTTAGTAGTAACAATAGTTGAATATTCGTACCCGATGGGTCGAGAATTCACAGGTGCATGTCCTTGTTGAACTTGGGGATTTGTACCTTGAGTAGCTGAGGGAATTGTCCCTTATGGCTGATGTTCAGTTGGCCCTATCTGGGCTTCTCCTTGCGTGGTTGCATAGGTTGAATGAGGAGGTACCTCCACGGTTGACGAAATCACTTGGGTTGTCCCTGTTGGTGTTCCTCCTTCAAGGGCTCTAACTGTTCTCCGTGTTCTCACCATGGTTGTTGTTGTGCTTTCCCACAGACTGCGCCAAATGTTATGGATAAAAAACTAAGGTTATTATTTGCTGTATTTATTGCTAAAGTTTGGGAGCTTAAGGCCTTTAATGGATGCTCTCGTGTTTCTTAACTTAACTCTGCCTTTACGAGATGCCTACGTATCTCTGTGAATTAGAGAATCAAGCCAAAAACATAGTTCTAATTTGTGGGGTGAGACCCCTTATATAAATGTTGGTGGTCCTAGAATTGGACTTGGTATAGGAGACTTGTTGATCAAGTCTCTGAATTAGAATGGACTTTGGAGTCCTAAATAGTAGAAAACCGATTCCTTATCCTTCTAGGTCCCTTAGAGGCTAATCTGCAAGGATTTGTGTCCTCATTGGGACTCTTTTCAATAGCTGATTTTTCTCTTATAAATTAATTACGAAATTAATTAATATTCAGGGTTTTTTGGGCCTTCTTTGTTCCATCAGGCCTGATCTGGTCCATCAGACCTGATCAATGTGTTAGCCTTTTTGGTCTGAATGTCATACATCTTCTTATTGGGTCTAGCAGCCCAAATCATGTATAATTACTATAATATTTAATTACACAATCAGGATTTATTTATCCCTATCAGACAAGATGAAAGTAGCTGACAAAAAGAAACTTCTATGGAAAAATGTCAAACCATCAGATCCAAAGAAAAGCCAATTGCTGTCTACTTTCATGACTATTGGGTTAAATGCTAGAGAACCAAGAGACAGGGCTGGACTAGGTTCTGATGAAGCAAAGATCAAGACCGGAGTTGAAGTTGCTACTAAAGATCCATTTCTATTGACTGACAGACCTCTTGACGATGTTACACAGAAACACCTTGATAAAGTTATCTCTGTTCAAGTGGTACTGGATGCTCATGACAAGCACAATGTCAAGGAAAATCTGATTCTATTTCTTGAAGATGGAAGGACATATCAGATGTCAGAACCAGATGTGCTGAACAAATCACTGAAAGAACTTCAATTCTGTCATTACCTTTTAGAGTTAAAGTCTGATATTACCAGGAGATGGTCAAACTTCATATTGAAGACCATCAGAGATAAAGCAAGAATTTCTGGTTCAAGAGTTATAGTATTCATTCCTAGTATTGTTGAAGATGATGGAAGTGAAACTCCAATGAAGAAGGATTCTGCTAAGCTTGAAGTGTTACTAAATGAGAAATGTCTATGCTACAATAAAGATTCTTCTCATCCTAGGGTAATAAGACTGAATGATGGTTTAGAAAGAAACCATATATCTGCTTTAAGGACTGCAATCTATCAGATTGGAAGTCAGAATGAAGAGATGAAGCAAGTCAAGACTACACTCTCTCAAGTCCTGAGGATTAAAGAAGAAAAGCTGATATCAAGCTTTGTCAAGAATCATTTTGGATTCAGATTGACTCAGTAAGATTGGTAAAAGCTACAAGGACTGTAAGTTGTAGTTAGTTATCTAGTTAAACTCTTATTTGCATTTGTACTTAAATGTTTTTGACATCATTAAATCTATTAACTTGTATATTTTGCATAATTTACAAGTTGGGGGAGATTGTTAGATATATTTGAGATGTCATGTCTATTATGATTCATGTTTAGTTTTCAGATCTTAACAAACAGGACATATCAGGAATTACTGAAATCAGGACTTACTGGAAGTCAGAACTTAATATCAAACTTAAGGTCATATCAGAACTTAAGTGCGGGAAGACTGACAGATAAGGAAGAAAGCTGATTTACAGTAGAAGATCGAGACTAAAATAAAATAAGATATGCATGGAAAGAGTTAGAGGACTAGAAGACTTGTAGAAGATATCTGATTGATATATTTTAGGAGACAGAATTATATTCCATATCAATTAGAAATTATCTTGTAACGGTGTACTATATAAACACAGACTTAGGGTTTACACTATATGTGTTATCATTATCGAGAAAATTATACATTGTAACCTAGCAGCTCTTAGTGATAGTTTTTCATCACTGAGAGAGAACAACGGTTCTTATTGTAACAGAGTTTATTCAATATACTTGATCTTTGTTATATACTTATGTTAAATCAATTTGATTGTATAAACACTGTATTCAATCCCCTTCTACAGTGTTGTGTGACCTAACAGAGTCGATCGCCAAAGTTTCGGAAGATTTGAGAGTAATTTAATTGAAAAAACTAATTCACTTATATGAATTTACATTATTGAATGAGGATTTGGGGACATACAATGTTAGGTAATGAATACAACACATAGGGGGTGAATGTGTTTTAGACAATTTTAATGGCTTTTTAATTTACTTAGACTTGGTGAACAAAGCAGATAAGAAATGTAACAATATTATGTTAACTGAACTAAAGACAGTGAGCACAAGCTTTCAAACTCACTTAATTTTATATAAAAATCAAGCTAGTGTTTTGCTACAAATTTATGGGTTCTTGGTATGTTAAGAACTCATCTTCTCTCTAGAGAGTTACTAGATTTTCTACATCTAACTTGTTACTCTTAAACAAAGCATCCAATGTTTAATTTATAGAACAGTAAACACTGGTTTTACACAGCATGTAATAGCATGTACTAAACCCTAATTTTGGATAACTAAATCTTTATATTTTTGGCTTAGTGTATCTTTACAAATCGTGCATATCTGTGACTTTACTTTGTCAGTTAATCTTGGCCTTTGATCTTGTACTCTTCCAGCTGTTTTGTAGACTTTTTAAATCAGTGATTGATTTTTTTGTTAATTGATAATCCTGGATATTTAATTGATCTGCATTTTGTACTTTGAGTTTTATATCGAGATCTCCATTTTGTCATATAGAGAACTCGACATCTCGATAATATAATGGCTTATCGAGATCTCTTATATTGCTTCATTTTGGCTTATCGATATCTCTGAGTTCTCTAGTGAAGAAATGACTTGTCGATATCTCAGAGATCTCTAGTGATAATTTGACTTATCGATATCTCAGAGATCTCTAGTGATATTTTGACTTGTCGATATCTCCAATCTTCATGTCTTTATTTTGGCTTGTCGATACCTCTGAGATTTCTCTATAAGCTTTTCTTGACTTCTCGATAAGTCATTCTGGAGTTCTCGAATGACTTCTCTATAAGACTTAATCTGTGACTTGTAGATCTCTTGACTTAGAATATTTTTCCTAAAACAGATTTATTCAAATCCAAGCTTCTTCACACTTTCTCTGAGGCATAATCTTCATGATCTTCTTCTAGAGTTATTCTTAGGCTTGAGACTGTTTATAGAAAAATACTCCAGTCTAATTTATTTACACTTTTACAGACTTAAGTGATACAATACAAAATGCAATCTTAGATTATCATACAACTTACTTAGGATTGTCAATTTGACTTAGTCTTGTTATAGCACATGCATAACTTGTACAATAATCTCCCCCAATTTGTGAGAAGATTGCTTATCACAAATTCATGCCTGGTGACAAAACTAACCCCCAAGCTATAATGAACAATTAGACTTTACATACAAATTGACACAATATAACATTCATACATCTGGTGATTTCTTGAGTTTAACAGATACACACATCAGACAAATGTCTCATCTCCTGTTTCTTCTCTAATGAGGTCCTTTAAATTTATAAGTATTTCCAGTTCCTCAATGATTGGTGTTTCTCTTAAGGCTTCCACAAGTTTGAGTTTGTCAGGTATTGAATAGTTACTCAGTAAATCAATCCTAAATCTTGAGAATCTGCCAGCTTTGATATTTAGAAATTTTCCATCCTTGGTAACTCTGCTCACCCTTTTGCCTTGAGATCTTCAGATTTTTGAATGTACATTTCTATCTCCTCATCATACTTTATCTTCCTCTCCTCACTTCCATCCTTGTTTCCTGCTCTTCTTTCTTCCCTTTCTACCAACCATTCAGCCAAAATAGATCTCGATGCCTTAGTTGCAGTATCATTATCCTTCAGTAAGCTTATCACTCTCTTGATCTCTGTGGATGAAAAGGTGTCCATTAAGTTGCTACCAAGAAATGTGAAGGACCCATCCTGATAGTAGATTCTTACTTCCATTAGTGTTACAACCCAAACTCTGACCATTTCCTCAGCTAATTGTTGAAAGTAGTATTCATCTGAGATGCACCAGTTTAGAGGTAGAAAATCACATTGATTATAACAATTCCAGATGGCCCTCTCAGTAACTTGCATTTTCTTAGGTTTCCTCCCAACAGACTTGTAGTGAATTTTGGTCGATGGTGATAGGGAATAAATAAATCCTGATTACGTAATTAAATATTGCATTAATTACACATGATTTGGGCTACAAGGCCCAATAAGAAGATGTATGACATTCAGACCAAAAAGGTTAACACATTGATCAGGCCCGATTGACCAGATCAGGCCTGATGGAACAAAGAAGGCCCAAAACCCTAAATATTAATTAATTTCATAATTAATTAATAAGAGAAAAATCATCTATTAAGAAGATTCCCAATAAGGACATAAATCCTTGCAGATTAGCCTCCAAGGGACCTAGAAGGATAAGGAATCAGCTTCCTACCACTTAGGACTCCAAAGTCCATTCTAATTCGGAGACTTGACTACCAAGTCCAATTCAAGGACTCCCAATATCTATATAAGGGGCTTCACCTTACAAATCAGAACTACGTTTTTTGACTTGATCCTTGGCAATCAGCAAGATACGTAGGCATCTTGTTAAGGCAGATTGAGTCACGAAACACAAGAGCAGTCAAATTGAGCCACGAAACACACGTTCCTAATAGTAAACACAACAATTATATCCCTTAGTTTTTAATCCATAACATTTGGCGCCATCTGTGAGAAAGCACAACAACAACCATGGCGAGAACACGGAGAACAATTAGAGCCCTTGAAGGAGGAACACCAGCGGGGACAACCCAAGTGATTTCGTCAACCGTGGAGGTACCCCTTCATTCAACTTATGTAGTCACCCAAGGAAAAGCCCAGATAGGGGCAACTGAACCTCATCCATAAGGTACGATTCCCTCGGCTACTCAAGGTACGAATCCCTAAATTCAACAACTACATACACCTGTGAATTTTTGACCTATTGGGTATGAGTATTCAACTGTTGTGACTACTAACCCCCCATATGGGATGCCCCTTTACCCCGAGGTTGGAGGAAGTGGACATGTTGGGCGGAGTGAAGCACGAGAGCGATCGCCCCCCTATATACAAGGTTTGGCTCCTATCCTTGAGGATCAAGAATTTCTGGTCCTTACACTGAGAGAGACTCTGAATCTTCAGATGATGAAGTGGCCCCAAGAAGGAGGCGTGCTGGCAAAGAGCCAATGACGGATGGTCATCAACATCCTAGGAGCACCCAAGGGACGAATTCCCAAGAAGTGCAGGAGAGATCAGGGCTCATGAGGCTGAGATTCAAAGGCTGAAGCGCGACTTAGAGGCGCACCAGAACACCAGACCCCCACTACCTCCAAGGGGGAAGAATCCTCCCCCTATCATAGACCTGGATGGTCCAACACAGAGAAGGGTTGTTGTCCCAAGGGCTGATCCAAGTAATCTTCTTCCCCTTGGAGATCCTGATGATCCTACCCCACCATTCACTGAAGAAATAATGAATGCCCATATCTCAAGGAAGTTCAAGATGCCCACTATCAAAACTTATGATGGCACTGGAGATCCCGCCAATCATGTCAGGACATTCTCTAATGCACTGTTGCTACAGCCCGTGAATGACACTATTAAGTGTCGGGCCTTTCCTCAAATCTTGTCGGGTATGGCTCAAAGATGGTATAGTCGTTTGCCCCCAAACTCTATTGGGTCCTTCAGAGAATTAAGTCAGGCTTTTATTAAGCAGTTCATCAGTGGGAGAGTGCATGAGAAAAGTTTAGCATCCCTCATGAGCAGTGTGCAGGGAGCGAAGGAATCCTTAAGAGACTACCTGAATCGTTTCACGAAGGAAGCTTTAAAAGTCCCGGACCTTGATGACAAGGTAGCCATGATAGCACTACAACAGGGAACTAGGGATGAGTTTTTCAAGATATCCTTGGCCAAACGCCCCTCTGAAAGCATGTTGCAGCTCTAGGATAGGGCATGGAAGTACATCAAGCTGGAAGAGAGTATGAGGAAGACAGTCGTGAGTAACGAGCCCACTGGAGGCAAGAAGTGGAAGACCGATCCGGAATACATCGCTAAGGATAAGTATCCAAGAACTGAGCAAACCCTGACTCAACTCCGAAGAGAGGAGGACCTGGATAAAAATTCACTAAGTATGCTAAGATGAATGCTCCAAGGAGCCAAATTTAATGGAAATCGAGAAAGATCGAGATATTCGCTGGCCTAAGCCCTTGAAGACCGATCCTGCCAAGTTAGATAAGAGCAAGTATTGTAGATTTCACAAGGATGTTGGTCATGACACCGATGAGTGTAGGCAACTGAAAGATGAAATTGAGTTCCTTATTAGACAAGGGAGATTGAATAAGTACACTGGAGATGGAGGAGGACAGGAGCAACAATGTGAGAAAAACTTTGACGATCGAAGAAGAGATCAAGAAGATCAGGGGCGAAATCCCCAACCTAGGGGACCGGTGATAAATACAATATTCAGAGGACCGCGACCCCGAGGGCCTGTGATAAACACAATTTTTAGAGGACCAACTGCTGCTGGATATCCAAGAACTCCAGGAAAGCTATGCCCGAGAAGTTATGCATATTAGTGGGAAGCCCCGAAGGAGGGCCAGGACAGGAGTAACGATGTCTTTTGATGATTCTGATCTGGAGGGTGTGAAATTTCCCCATGACGACCCGTGGTCATAACCCCGATAATAGGGAACAACCCGGTGAGGAGGGTCCTTGTGGATAATGGTGCTTCAGTGGATATCTTCTCCATGATACCTTTTTTAGGATGGGATATAATGACTCTCAATTGACCCCAACCGACATGCCGATATATGGATTTGCGGGAGTGGAGTGCCCCGTGGAAGGGATAATCAAGTTGCCAATAACCATAGACATGAAACCAAGGCAGGCAACTCAAATGTTGGACTTGTGGTGGTGAAGGCTAGTTCGACTTACAACGCTATCATGGGAAGAACGGTGATACACGACTTCAAGGCTAGTCCCTTCTTCCTACCATTCAGTTATGAAGTTTCCCACCCGGGATGGGATCGGAGAAGAGAGAGGAGATCAAACATGGCCAGAAGTTGTTATGTGGCCTCTTTGAGGGCAGATGGAGTTGGGGGGCAGGTTCTTCCTATTGAAGATCTGGATATCCAGAGAATGATGAAAAAAGAGGAAAGCTAGCAGAAGACTTGGTTTCGATTCCTTTAGCCCCCGATGATCTTGAGAAGGTTACTTTCATTGGAGCCACACTCGAGGAGCCCCTTAGAGGGAAGTTGGTGAAATGTTTTCAAGAAAATAGTGACGTGTTTGCATGGTCGACAGCTGATATGCTAGGTATAGACCCGGAACTGATTACTCACAAGCTGAATTTGGACCCAAATCGGAAGATAGTGAAGCAAACGAAAAGAAGGTTTTGCTCCAGAGAGGCAAAGAAGCTATAAAACAGGAGGTTGAGAAGCTCTTAGAAGCTGGTTTCATTGAGGAGATACAATTTCCAGAATGGTTAGCAAACCCTGTAATGGTGAAGAAGGCCAATGGAAAATGGAGGATGTGTGTAGACTTCATTGATCTGAATGATGCATGCCCTAAGGGACTATTTTCTGTTGCCAATGATTGATACTTTGATAGATGCCACTGCTGGCATGAGATGCTGAGCTTTATGGATGGGTTTAGTGGATACAATTAGATCAAGATGCACAAGACGACATTCAAAGGTATCATTTATCACTGACTTTTGGTGTTTATTGTTATCTTGTTATGACATTTTGGTCTCAAGAATGCAGGAGCCACCTATCAAAGGTTGGTAAATAAAATTTTTAAGGATCTTATTGGCAAGACTATGGAAGTCTATGTTGATGACATGTTAGTCAAGAGTCTAGTAAAGACTGATCATATGACTCATTTGAGGGAAGCTTTTGAGGTCCTGAGATACCATAAAATGATGTTAAATCCTACGAAGTGTGCTTTCGGAGTAGGGCCTGGAAAGTTTTGGGATTGATGGTCTCTAAGAGAGGAATCGAGGCCAATCCCGATAAAATAAAAGCAATCCTGGACATGGAGCCACCAAAAACTATCAAGGATGTTCAGAAGCTCACTGGAAGGGTTGCTGCATTGGGACGATTCTTCTCCAAGTCTGGAGATAAGTGCTTGTCATTCTTCAAGTCTTTAAAGAAGGTTAAGGATTTTGTATGGATTGAGAAAAGCAGAAGGCATTTGAGGAATAAAGAAATATATGGCCTAGGCCCCGTTGTTGGCCAAGCCAGCTTTGACTGAAGTTTTATACTTGTACTTGGCCGTTTCAGAGAATGCCTTGACCGCTGTATTGGTTAAGGAGGAGCTGAAAATTCAGAAACCCGTATACTATGTCAGCAAAATTCTACATGGAGCTGAGTTGAATTATTCAACTATTGAGAGGTTTGCTTTAGCTTTGGTAATGGCTTCAAGAAAGTTACGTCCTTACTTTCAGGCTCATCAAATCGAAGTGCTAACAAATCAGCCCTTGAGAATATAATTCATAGTCCCAAGGCTAGTGGGATACTGATCAAATGGGCAATAGAGCTGGGAGAATTCAACATCAAATACAAGCCACAAACGACAATAAACAGCCCAAGCATTGGCTAACTTCATGGTGGAATGATACCATACCCCGATCAAGAAGTTGGGGGGCAAGAAGATACCATACCTCAAGATAAGGAAGTTGATAAGGAGAAGGAATATTGGGTCCTCTATTTTGATTGAGCATCAAAAACAAATTCAAGTGGAGCAGGTTTGGTTTTACAAAGCCCTGATGGGTTCTTGATTGAGTATTCCAAGAAGTTAGACTTCCCGACCACAAACAATGAGGCAGAATATGAAGCTCTGATAGTTGGTCTTGGCTTAGCAGGGACACTTAGAGTCAAGAACTTAAAAGTCTGTGGAGACTCGAAGCTGGTCATATCCCAGGTAAAAGGAGAGTTTGAGGAAAGGGATGATACGATGGCTAAGTATGTCCGCCTAGTAAGGGATGTGATGACCCAATTCGATGAATGCCATGTTGAGCACATTCCGAGGGAGGAAAATGCTAAGGCAGATGCACTATCAAAGTTTGCTTCATCTGAGATAGAGGAAAGTTCAAGAAGCGTATAGTTTCGCGTTCTAAAGACAAGGAACATTAATGTTAAGCTTGTAGCTCCTATAGATCTGGGGACATCATGGATAGATCTCATTAAGACTCACATTCAAATCGGATGGTTGCCAAACGATGCTACTGAAGCACGGAAGTTCGTTGTTCGAGCACTAAGATACTCTTTGATAGATGGGATTTTGTATAAAAGATCTTTTGTGGTTCCTTACTTAAGGTGTCTCAGGCCCGATGAGGCACGCTTGGCTCTCGAAGAAGTATATGAAGGCATATGTGGGCAACACTTGGGGGGCAGAGCTGCTAGCTCATAAGATAACTCGTTTAGGCTTCTATTGGCCAGAAAATGATGGCTGATGCCAAGGAGTATGTGAAGAAGTGTGACCGCTGTCAGAAGCATGCACCTGTAGTTAGACAACCCCCGGAGATGCTGACCTCCATCAACTCACCTATCCCCTTTGCTATGTGGGGAATGGATATACTTGGGCCTTTCCCTATGGCCACGGCATAAAGAAAGTTCCTGATTGTAGCCATTGATTATTTTACTAAGTGGATTGAAGCCAAACCCTTGGCCAAAATCACAACTAAGCAGGTTGCATAATTCCTGTGGAAAATATCATGTGCCGGTATGGAATTCCCCGCATCCTAGTCACTAACAATGGAACACAGTTCAACAATGAGGAATTCAAGAAGTATTGTGAGGAGAATGAAATTGAATTACGATTCACCTTTGTGGCTCATCTGCAAGCCAATGGGCAAGCGGAAGTGGCAAATCTGATAATCCTGGATGGAATAAAGAAGAGGATCGAGAAATCGAGGAATAATTTGGTGGATGAGATAATCCCAATACTATGGGCCTATAGGACTATCTGTAGAGTAACGACTAGAGCAACTTCCTTCATGTTAGCATATGGGGCAGAAGCAGTTATTCCTATAGAAATATCATATTCCTCCCCCAGGATTCAAGCTTTCAATGCTGAGGAAAATGAAGAAGTGCAAAGGTTAGCCCTGGATCTAATTGATGAAGTACGAGATGAGGCACATGCGAAGATAGTGGAATATCAGAAAAAAGGCTTCGTTCTATTACAACCTAAGGGTTAAAGAAAGGTTCTTCAAACAAGGTGACCTAGTCTTGAGGAGGTGGAAGCTTCTGGTGTAGGGAAGAAAGGGAAACTTGCCCCAAATTGGAAGGGCCGTACAAGGTTAAGAGCGTTCAGGGTAAAGGAACCTACAAGCTGGAGACTATGGATGGTTTTAAAGTCCCGAGAACTTGGCATGCCCAAAACCTGAAGGTTTACTATGTGTAAATAGTTAAAGCTCGATTCTCACTTGTCGGAATGACGAGTAGGTTTAAAAGCACCTTAAAGCTTTGTTTGCTTAGGATCTTTATATATTCGATATAGGATATGTTTAGTTTTATCAGGGTTGAACCCATCTCATGTAAGGTATCGAAAATACCAAGTTATAATAAAAAGCGTTCAGCTTAATCAAGCCTATTAGATTGATACATTGTGAAGAATAAAACCAAGTTATAAACTTGAGTTTGAAAACTCGGAAAAACACGATATTACTTGGAAAATACAAGTGAAAATAGCAAAAGTCAATTACAAGTTCGATATTGTCTAAAAAGAAAAATACATAATAATTCAAATAACTTAGGCCTTAGAAGGCTCAGATTCTTTAGAACCACTATTCGAAGTCTCCTCGGACGTCTCTTCAGTCGGTCCCTCGGAAGTCTCTTCAAAAGTCTCCGCAGAGGTTTCCTCGGAACTACCCTCAGACGCTTTGGATGCCTCAGGGGATGCTAGTTTTGGTGGCTCTTCTACCCGTGGCCTTATTTATAATAGGCTCGGTCTCCTCCTCAGAAGAAGATTCTTCCTCTTCAGAGCTGGATTCAGGCTCCTTCCTTTTTTTGGCCTTGGCCCTGGCTTCTTGATGGCGCTCTAACCCGGGACACTGAAGGGCCATCCTTAATCAGATGGGTAAGCTTATCTACAATGCCCCCAAGTGCTGGCAATTGCACGGGCAAGGGAAGGAAGATTGTTCAAGGACCTCAGGAAAATCTTCCTGGATAGCCTCCACAGCAGCGTCCCAACCTTCCTTGTAGCTGACCGGACGAAGGAGGGCATCTTGTTTCCACCATTAAGTCCTTGAATTATTGAGTATCCATCCATCCATCAAAGGCCTTGTCCTTCTGGGTCCTTGAGAATAACAATCTCAGCCTCGGGCCATTTCAAGGTCGGAAGTTGAGGATGCAAGTTGGGCTTGAAGAGCCTCTATCCTCTGGTTGGCCTCCTCCATCTTCTTGTTAGAGTCTTCTAGGCCAACTTTCCAAGCCTTGGCTTGGTGAATTGCCCCCTTGAAAATGGACGTTCGCCTATAAGAGACAAAGAAAAAGTGGGAAACAAGAAAATTACGACAGAAAGCTATGAATGCCAAAAGAAAAGACGTATCATCGCCAAAGCCTGAGCTCCGAAAAGCTCGTTAGCCTCCAAGTCCTGTTGAAGGACAAGGTCATGATAGTCTACAGGAGAAATAGAATGCATAGACCATTCCTTGGCAAGTGTTGTGTTGCCAATAAATGAATCCTTTCCCGAATTCCCCAGGCAGGTTGGAAGAAAGCCCCTGGTTTCTATTTTGTACGTAAAGGTTGGCTAGGGCCCTTCTCGTCTCCTTCCTTCGCCTGAAGAAGGAATTCTGGAAGCGATCCCCAAGGCGCGGGTCCTTGAAGACCTTCCCGGCACGTTTCATCCTGGTCATTTCCAGGTCTTTAGGCTTTGTAGCCTCTTCGATCTTCTCAGCAACTGCAACGAATAAGATAAGTGAATTGAGAAATTAGCAAAGTAAAAAGTGGGAGAAACGAAGACAACTAGAGAAGGAAGGAAACATACTTTTTTAGGAACGGGAGAAAGGCCACGTTCCACAAGAACGGTCTCCCTGATAAGATCCCAAGAGTGGGAAGTCCCATTATCTTGAGTAAGGAGGTTGAAGGCTCTGGTCTCCTCCTCAAATAAAACTATATCATTCGGGCTCCCATCCACAGCTAGCCCAAAAGAAGAACGAAAGAGGGTGCCTCAATCGCCGCCCTCCCAAAGGACGTACAGAAAATCCTTCTTCCTCCCCAAGTTATTGTCAGGGATGGACTTCCCATTCACTATGTAGGGAACAGTAGGCCGTTGGTTCAAAAAAACCCACCCCGGATTCTTGTCGGGGCTATTCTTGAACTGAAAGATTTTTCTGAACACAGCAACCGAGGTAGGGGACGTTGTGCTTGGCGCATTGCGACAAGTAGCAAAGAATCAACCTCCAAGAGTTTGGAGGGAGTTGGCAAGTGCTGATGCCCACATCAGCCAGCAGAATAGGGATAAATGGGTGAAATGGGAGTCTGATACCTGCCCTTAGAGTGTCCCTGTAGACGTATAGAGCGTCTTTCTTCCATTGATAGGTCCTGTCGGCCGGACCCGCAAGAACCAGCTTGAAGGGTTCCTTGATTTTGAATAAGTACTCAACTTATCCAGCTCCTTTGGATCCCGGAAGACACTGATGTGGTTGTACGCGTCCAGATGCGCATTAGAAGGGTACTCATCCCCTCGGGTATTGATCATATCAATCAAGGAAGTGTACCTTGATCGAATGGGGAACTCATTGGACTTTTTGGCCACGTTCATCTTGGCCAAACGAGTCATTCTCTTATCAACCATCTGAAAAAAGGGCGCAAAAGAAGACAATATTAAACACAAGCTATGCAAAAACGAGCAAAAGAAAAGAAGAGAGAAAGGTATTTTAACTGAAGTAACGCTGCAAAAAGGGGCTGGCTTGCTAAGTGAAGGTTTTTGGGGCTCAAAAACTCTGACCTACAATTATTTCTCTGAGATCTTTAGGAGAAGAAAAGAAGAAGGGAATTCAAAAATAAGAAAGTGAGAAAGGAGTGACCCTAGTTACTCCTTTATATAGGCGGAAAAGGGAAGATGAAATGGCAGAAAAGCCCATTAAGCTAAAGGCCCAAAGAAAAAGCCCAAATTCTGGAATGTTCCAGAATATCTTTAGAGTTATTAAGTTCTAGAACCTTCCAGAATATCTTTAATAATTCTTAAGGCCCAAACGAGGCCCAAATCCAAAAAGGATGTGGAAAAGTGAAGGCCCAAATCCAAAAAGGATTTGGAAAAGTAAAGTCCCAAACAAGGCCCAATCCAAGTTGGATTAGGAAAAGCCCAATAAAGACCAGGATTAAGGTCGAATTTGAGGTCGTAAATCCTATTCGAATTCTTTCGAACATGCGCAAAATACGCGTTAAAAAGATCAGGATGGAGGTCGAAGTTGAAGTCATGGATCCAGTTCGAATTCTTCGAATAGAAGCCTGAAAAGCACTTATCAATAAGACCAGGATTGAGGTTGAAATCTTGGTCATGAATCAAGCACGAAATTTTTCCAGAAGGAAGACCAAGATCGGGTCGTAGGTTCGACTAGGATCCAGGTCGAACCCTGATCATCATTCCTAGTCGAAACCTTTCGAACATGAATCAAATAAGGATGGAAATTTCGACCAAAATCCAGGTCGTAGGTTCGACTAGGATCCAGGTCAAAACCCTGGTCCTGATTCCTAGTCGAAACCTTGCGAATAGAAGTCAAATAAGGATGGAAATTTCAAACAAAATCCAGGTCGAAGGTTCGACTAGGATCCTGGTCGAAATCCAGGTCGTGGAACCTAGTCGAAATCCTTCGACTAGGAAACAAACAGGGACAAAAATTTTGACCAAAATCCAGGTCGAAGGTTGGACTAGGATCCTGGCCGAAATCTAGGTCAAGGAACCTAGTCGAAATTCTTCGACCAGGATTAAAAGGCTGGCCCAAAATTCGACTAGGATCCAGGTTGAAATTTCGACTAGGATCCTGGCCGAAAAGGGCTGAAAGTTAGAAAATGTTTTTGAAAAATTGCATAAAATTTGGAAAATATCGGAAATAAAGGGAAAATTCCTAAAAAATACCAGAAAATTCCTAAAAAGAGGGAAAAGGTAAGAAAATAATAGGGAAAGTTTTAAAACAACCCTGAAGCCGCGTACAAGGCGAATCGTTGTAAATGTAGGTCGCTCCACACTTTACACAAAACAATACCCTGTAAGGGAATGCGTGAACTTAACTTTTGCGAAATTTATATGGTTTCCCAAAAGTTGGGGGCAATGATAGGGAATAAATAAATCCTGATTACGTAATTAAATATTGCATTAATTACACATGATTTTAGCTACAAGTCCCAATAAGAAGATGTATGACATTCAGACCAAAAAGGTTAACACATTGATCAGGACCGATAGACCAGATCAGGCCTGATGGAACAAAGAAGGCTCAAAACCCTGAATATTAATTAATTTCATAATTAATTAATAAGGGAAAAATCAGCTATTAAGAAGAGTCTCAATAAGGACATAAATCCTTGTAGATTAGCCTCCAAGGGACCTAGAAGGATAAGGAATCAGTTTCCTACCACTTAGGACTCCAAAGTCCATTCTAATTCTGAGACTTGACTACCAAGTCTCCTATACCAAGTCCAATTCAAGGACTCCCAATGTCTATATAAGGGGCCTCACCCCACAAATCAGAACTACGTTTTTTGATTTGATCCTTGGCAATCAGCAAGGTACGTAGGCATCTTGTTAAGGCAGATTTAGTCATGAAACATAAGAGCAGTCAAATCGAGCTATGAAGCTCACGTTCCTTAATAGTAAACACAACAATTATATACCTTAGTTTTTAATCCATACCAGATGGCTTAACAAAAGGTAGGTTTGAGATTTTCTTGAGAAATATTTGGCTTGAGGTGATTGGTATTTTCAGAAAGGTATTAGCAGTTTGTTTGTACAAGTATTTAGGCTTTGAGGTTTGAGGTGGTTTTGTATTTGAGTTTGTTGGCTTAGAGGGTTGAGCTTGGTTAATTTAGATTGGTAGGGATTATTTTTGTGGTTCTCTGCCATCTTGTCTTTTTTTTTCTTCTCCTTTCTTCTCCTCTTTTCTTGTCATCACCTTTCTTCTCATCTTGCTTCCTGTCATTTCTTCCAGTTGCTCTTGAAGACTAACTTGGATTTGAACCTGAAGGTTTTTGCTCATCATGCTTATGTTCATCATCATCCTTGTCATCTTTTAAATTGAATTTCAGATTTGGCAACATGGTGTCAGTATTTAGTAGATATCTATCCAGGATCCTTATCATCTCCTCATCTTCAGCCTTCTTGTTCCTTTTGTACTTTAGACACAGTTTTTGGGAACAATAAGCTGTTTTCATTGTTTGGTTGTTGGACAGATGTAGGCCACCCCTTTATTTGGATATAGATAGGCTTCAGAAAAAGTTGTTATCTGTGCATTTTTGAGCTCATAAAGTAGTTGGGTGTCCTCTGTGATGACTACATGTACTTTATCAATCACAACATCCAGCTCGAATGCTCTTGGAATTCTAAGATTTGAAAGAGACACCTGAAGACATCTGTCCACACCACCATCATTAATATTTACAACAATCCTTTTTTGCAAGTAGTTATCAATATTCACAACTACTGCCCTGATGGAGTTGATGGTCTTGGCCAATGCTCTTTTGTATGTCATGTAGTTGTTTTGGAAGAGACATCCTTAGTACTGTAAGAAGTTCATTGAATTCTTGATCTTGATTTGGTCCTTCTGCAGCCTTTAGAAGTCTTTCCGTTCCAACATCATTGAGATTTAAGCTTTTGAAGAGCTTGGAGCAGTCTGAGTGATTGAAGTCAATTTGCTAGGCTCCTTTAATTTAGCACCATTCCTGGATTGTTGAATCCTAGCTTTTATCTCCCCCTTAGTCTTGGGAATAGGCATGAGTAGGGGAGTTGGTAATTCTGGCCTCACAGACTCAGGAAGTGCAGGCAATGGAATGTTGAGCTTGCCCGTGATGGCTCCCAAAGCAACAAAATTTGGCATTTGTAAGTACATGTGGGAGTGCACCAAGGCTTGAATGTCTGCATGTTGACTCTGCACTAGTGTAGTGAGAGCTTGCACTTAAGCTGTTAGGTTGTTATTGGAGGTTTGCAGAGTCGAGACTTGATCTTGAAGAGCCTGAATTTGAAGATTTGTAGATGAGGCAGGTTGTTGATCTTGAAGCTAGTGAGGATCCAAAGGTGTCTTCCATAGCTTGTTTGATACCCTCCCATGAGTAGTGCAGAAGAATCATATATGCTCTGGTGAAGCTGGTTTAACTTGAGTTTTGTATATTTGAGAAAGTTATTTATTGTTGAACCACCTCATGCAGAGTAATGAAAGGCTGTCTGAGATTCTTGACATCCTTTTCCATAGAAGTCAGATCAAATCTTGCCATTTTGGTCAGCAAAATGTTAAAATTAGAGGTGATCTTGACTTGGGAAGGTATGATCTCATCCATCTTCCTCTCTAACTAGATTTCTGATCTTGTCCTCATGACCAATCATTTTTAATTCCAGAGCTTACCAAACAGGGTAAAAAGCCTTGAGTTGAGTTTTTGTAAACTTCAGTGATTGCGTCATAGACATCTTGTGAAGTCAAGGCTCTTGGCATTACTTCCCGAAATGGTGACATATTCATCTCTAAACCCAAGCCAAGACCTGATCCCTCTCCAAAGCAAAATCCTTAGATAGCCAAGGCATCTACATTTCCATCTTGCTCAGCCTCATTAACAATTCTCTGCTTCTGCTTTTCAACTTCTTCATTGTATGTAGTAGAATGGCTTCATAATCTTAATGCTCATATCCGAATTAAAAAAAATGCTGTAAAATGTTGGTCAGTCCTGAAATCTGCTCAACAAGAAGATCATCTACTGTTGTAGGTTGAGTCTTAGTTGTCTATAGCCATTGTGAGATAAGATGTTGGTTGTCGAGGTTGAGAAGTATAAGGTTGATTGGTTGGGTGTGATGGTGGTAATTTAACAGAACCACCTGTGACAGGAGTCACAGTTTGACTCATAGATTGCTCTGTGGTTATGACAGGGTGTTGTTCTCCACTTGTGATGGGAACCTTTAGTTGAATTGGAGGGGATTTGATGGGTTACTATCATCTGCACCAGCCTCAAACTCTTGTGCTTCTTGCAAAGCATTTTTACATGAATGTGATTGATCTTGCATCTCCCATAGCAGGGTCATTGGCAATTGTACTCCCATCACCTTCAATTGTTAATGCAATTTAAGCTAGGGTTTTACAGGGGAGTTATTCCTGTAACAGGAACCTCCAATTAAATTGGAGAGGATTTAGATAGCTCCCCCTCAGAAGTACTACCCTCAAACCTTACAGCATGTGAAGGCTGATTTGCACATGAAGGTGCACATGTGATCACCTGGGTCTTCAGTAAAAACTGATGAATCCCCCATGTGTGTGATGGTGTCATCAAGGTCTACCCCAGCTAGTAGCCTCTCACCGTCTAAATTGGTGTCTAAGTGGTGATCAAGGTTTCTTGAACCAATTCACTTGAGTGAGATTGTACCTGAGAATTAGATTCAGGTGCTTTGTAGGAAGAAGAAATTTTAGAGATAAGATTTGAATTTCAGTGTTGAGTGTTGGAAGCTCCCCTGAATAGATGAGGGAGCTTCAAGAGATGTGCTCTCCTTATGTGTGCTGTAAAACCCCAATTTTTGGGAATTTTTGAAACCCTTATGAATAGTGTTTTGCTGAACGAGAAAACTTTTCATGCCACGCTATGTAGGGGTTCTGTTATTGATCTTATGGGATATTATTAGTACTCTATGTGGTATATAAGTGTATGTAAAGATCGTCAGAATCCAATTCCGAACACTTTTTTTTCCCGGAAATCCATAAGATACGGAGAGAATTGAGTATAAGGTAACAGAATAAAAAGGATTTAAATTAAAGGATTATAATAGAGGATCATAAAAAGGAATATAATGTATTGAGAAAGGTTAAGGGAACCTAAGTAATAAGATCCCGGGTATGATCCTTCAAACGATAAACGAGAACGAAAGTTAAGCGAACCGTACAACAGATCAGCGGTCATTAGGCAAACGATTAGGAAGTTAATCAAAGGGATTAATGGGAGTGATGTCATCCAACCAATAGAAAGGAGACAAGGAAGGGAGGATGACATCATAAGGGTGACATAAGCATGACATGGAAGGAAGGAGGTGTGGTTGATTTAGGACCACACAAATTCAAGGGCAAGGTGGTAATTTGCTAAATCAAAAACAAAACCAAACCAACCAACTAGCAAATCATTTCATCAAAAATCAAAAAAATCAGCCAAGGCATTGTTCTTCATATTAGCTCTCGGCTTTTTGCCTTTTTCAAAGAAAAAAATTTCCAAAATCAAGATCCAAGCATCCTTAATTGGTAAGAAAATTCCCTAACCATCTTTATGCTTAGTTATGGCTATATCATGAGTTTAAGCCATTAATTCTTTCTCTAGCTTCTTCATTTAATCAATGAAGAAGACAATGAATAGTGTTTTCAAGTTTTTAACTTGAACTTTTCTTGTTTTTCTTGAAGATCCAAGCTTCCCTAAGGCTTCTCCAAGCTTATTAAGGCTTCCTAGCTCAACCCACCACTCCAAGGAAGGTATACCATTTTCAAACCCTAGGTTCATATATATTATAAGTGATTTTGATGAGTAGGATGTTATGGTATCTTATTGTTATGATTAGAGTTTGAGGTTTGGTATGGTAGTGAAATGAGATGGTAATTTTGTGGTTTTGATTTAAAGAAACTTAAGTATGATTAAAGTTAGGTTTAGCATATGTATGAATGATAAAATTGAATTGGTTGGGATTGTTATGATGTGATAAGGATGGGTGTTTGTTGTGTGTTGGATTTGAGGAGGTTTGTGTTGATTGTGGATAGTTTAAAAAATGGGAAATCGCGGTAAACATAGCAGTCGTAACGTCCGATTTTCTTTGGACTGTTTTTGTGCATAGCATTAGGACCCGAGAACCCCCTGCTAAATTGTGACCACTGCCATGTTTAGATAGCTCATGTTACGAGCTTCGTTTTGATATGTAGTTCGTTCGATTCCGATTTACGGTTTAGGAGAAACGACCGTTTCAAGTAACGGCGTTTCACGAACGAAACTTTTTCCCTCGCCTTACTTTGAAATGTAGGTTAAAGACCAAAAGGGATAATTAATGCATGAAACATTTATGGTAAGTGTTTTAGGCAGTTGGTAAGTCACTCGCGAAGGAATCGCTTTAAAACTCGTAAAGGTTAAATTATTAAAAATGGTGGAGCCGAGGGTACCCGAGTGACTTAAGCGAATCAGTGAGCGCAAAACAAGCGTTAGAGTCTAAGTTAGTTAAAGTATAGATATACAAGTGATTTTGGTTTAATTCCAACTTACTGTTGTTTATAGGTTACCAGACTCGTCCCGAGCCATTCGTAACCCCCAGTCGCTCAGGCAAGTATTCTATCCGTTATACTGTGGTTGTGATGAATACACTTGTATATGCATTATCTTGCGATAGATGCATGTTGGTTATTTAGCAAAATTCTTGCGATATATTGTAGCACTGTGATATGGTATATATGCATGCCCTGTTTCATATTCTTGAAATATATATCTGTTGGTTCAGTTGATAATACCTATGCTAGAGGATAGCGGTAACTTGCCATATACCCTTAGTATAGGGACCCAAAAGGTGAAAATATTTTCTAAAACCGGGAGTCGAGGATCCCGAGTAATCTTGTATATTGGGATATGGATATATATATATATATAGTTATATATATATATATGGTTATAGTTTTCCAAACTATTAATCGAATAAGGTTTATTCGATAACCTTTAACTTTATTTTATTATTGAACATTATTTCGAATATTATTCGAGGACTTATGACTCCTTTTATATTATTTATTGAATATTATTTGAAATATTCATTCGAGGACTTATGACTCCTTTTATATTATTTATTGAATATTATTTGAATATTCATTCGAGGGCTTATGACTCAGTTTATATATTATTTGATGAATATTATTTGAATATTCATTTGAGGATTGTATGACTCCTTTATTTTATTTAATGAATATTATTTATAATATTCATTCGAGGTATTATGACTCAGCTTATTTTATTATTGTATATTATTTGAATATTCATTTGAGGATCTATGACTCTGATTATTGCTGAAATATATTCTTTATTTTATTAAAGAATAAGATGTCATAATCAAACTTATTTTCGATTATTCAAATAAAGATAATACTTTCATATAAGTATATCTTTGGTATTTAATACTCGTTTCAAGTATAAATTTTAATACTTCTACTTCAATTATTTTTATAAAAGATTATTCTTATATGGGAATATTATTTAATTAATAATATTCAGATATTTTCTAATATTCTGGGGACTGATTTACTTCATTAAATCAGCCTTACTCCAAACACCTTTAAAGTGTTTTCGAGTCTTCAAAATGATTTTTAAAAGTCAGAGCGGATCCCAAAACTCATTTTTATATTTAAGATCTTCCTTTTTAAGGGGATTTAACATACTCGCTCAAAACCTGGGGAAATCCGGCTCTGTGGTGTATTTTATATTCGCAACAAGGTTGCAGATTTGGTAAATGAATTGATTACTTGCCAAACGTTCGGGAAGTAAGCCCCTCTCATTGAGTCGGCATAAGCGACAGGCCGGGGTACGGTCTATTATTGTGTAAGGGCTCAGTGGGAGTCCATCAATGCATAAGTGGCTGAGTGGCAGTCCAGCATAGGTCTTAATTATGACCAGGGTGGATGACCAGTGGGGAATTCGTCCATCTACTAGTAGAAAAGGTTACTTATTGGTATCTTTGCCTGATCAGCAAGATATCGGGTTTTATGCCAAAATCTCTTTTCCTTTCCAAAATTCATTGGATGTTTCGAACTCTGTTCATACTTCACATAACAGAGGTTCCAGGAAAATGTTTTCGGGATATATATGTATGTGGATATATATATATATCGGGACTAAATAAAGTATCTCAATAACTTTTTCATTCATAATATTTCAAAGATTGAATCTATTCAGTCTTATCTTGTGGTCTCATCAGTGGGATGAACTTTTGAAATTGATTATAAACTTGAACGGTGGTAGTTCAAGTAGTATTTGGGAATGATATAAGTGTAGTGAAGTATTTGGTAACTTCATCTTTTAAACTTATATCTAATTAATAATTGTCTTATGAATGACAAAGATTTTCAGAAAAACGTTGAGACAAGGTTAGATATATGAGATCACCTTGCAACGATATTTTTATATACAGTTATACACTGGGACTTTGTGTATATTATGCATGGAAGAGGACTTCCAATATTTTGAAAAGTATATATGTATATATACTGAATATTTTGCGACTTCATCGCATTAAGATATCAAACTTGGTTCATTTCTTTTGACCAAGACTTTCATGAGTATTATGAGTAGGCTCATATATTGTAAATCATTAACATATTATTTTGGTGGGCTTGCTGCTCACCCTTGCTTTATTTCTTCATCACACAACAACAGTTAGGAAAGATGGCCAGACTCCAGCAGACCCAGCGCAAGCGCGTGGGAAGCGTCCCGCGTCTTCCCGTTGATGTTGTAGCTGCTATAGCTGCAGAGGTAGATCTATTGTAGATCAGACCATCTACTTTTGAGAATCAATTATGTATAATTATAACTTGTGGCAGATAATGGCAATTAACTGTAAATTTATCAAGTAATCATTTCGGGTTGTAATAACTTTTAAATTGTGGATTCAAAGACTTGTACTTATTTAAATTTCATCTCTGAGACTATAACGGGTTGTGGTGTGTGTTAGCGTGGGGTCACAGCATAAGGTTATTTATTATTAATTAAGTGAAGTGATATTGTGGAAAGAAAGACCGTGACGACCCGGATCCCCGACCCCGGATCTGGGGGTGTTACAGAAATGGTATCAGAGCTAAGCGTTATAAACCTCAGAGATGATGGGACGTAAAGATAATAAGTTCACTAAGATAATAAGAACTCTTGCCAAGTTCATAGTCGGGCTACCTAACGTAGCACTGACAGTTAAAACCCTTATGGGAACCCTTATAAATATCGTGATAGGAGCGTAGTTCGTTATCGTATATGGTAGCGGGACTCCGAACCCTGAGGTTGAGGAGCAACATCGCGATGATTTTATTACTAATTGGAGATCGGATTGCGGATCCGATAGAGTGTCCTAATGCAGGACCGGATGATGTTGATAGTGAGGATGTAGCGGTTGATGATGTGTCCTAGAAGGGGATAGGTTATGAGGAGGATCCCATGGAGGATCCTGACAAGAATGAATAAAGGACCACTGAGGAATTGATGACCATGGTTAGGGAAACTACCAGAGGTAGGATTGGCCGGTCACTACCGGAGGTTCGTTCAAGTTGTAAAGATAGTAGCCCCTTTAACGCGGCTTACTCGTAAGACTGAGAAGTTCGAATGGACAGAGAAATACGAGAAAAGATTTTAAGAACTGAAGCAAAGATTGGTGACGGCCCCTATGATGGCGTTGCCGGATGGAAAAGGAGATTTTGTGATTTGTAAGTGACGCTTCGCATAAGGAATTAGGGTGCTTCTTATATAGCACAGCAAGATAATCGCGTCTGCGTCAAGACAATTAAGGAAGTATAAAATTCGATATCCCCACCCATGAGCTTGGGCTCGTGGCAATAGTTTTTCCCTAAAGATTGGAGGCACTACTTGTATGGAGAGAAGTGCAAGATTTACACAAACCATAGGAGCTCTAGTACATTTTTGCGTAGAAAGAGCTCAACATACGCCAGAGGAGGCGGTTAGAGCTAATCAAGGATTACGATTATGAGATTCTTTATCATTCGGGGGAAAGCCAATGTGGTGGCTGATGCCCTTAGTAAAAAGGAGAGACTCAAGATGATAATGTCTTTTGGGAGTTTATAAGAGATTTTGAGAAAATGGAAATAGAAGTGAAGGTAACCGGAGCCGGTACCGAAAAGCTGTTTGAGATTGCAATACAGCCCGAATTATTGGAAAAGATCATATTGTGCCAGAAAAAGTATGAATGAAGGCAGAGAGCCAACAATAGATAAAAGATTAATATCGAGAAAGATGATAAGGAATAATGAGGTATTCCTATAGAATTTGGGTTCCAAAGTTCAAGAGTAAGGATGAGAACTTAGATGAGAGCCATAGTTGAGGAATAAGATTTAGAGCAAACCCTGAACGATAGTCAGGGAGGTCGCCATAAGATAGAAGGAAACCCATGACATAATGGAGTGGAAAATGAGATTTTAAATTAAAAGATGACCCCGATTATGGGGAGTAGGATGAAACATTTCATAATAAGGAAACAAAAGTCGAGTAAGGAAAGGAGACCGAGACGGTACTCCTATACGGCAATTCGGACCTGTCTAACAGAACTTAGACTATTATCCCCAACCACCACTTGAGGAAACAATGCGGTGGAAATTCTTCATGACCTTTAAGTCGTTAAGCTCTCAGAGTTCCAAGGAACAGCTGACCCAGTCGAGGCAATAGCCTGGCTAAAGGAAATAGAGGAATCATTTGAGATTCTAAATGATGACGAATCACAAAAGACTATTTTTATCACTTACCCTCCTAAGAGAGAGGCCACCTGCTGGTGAAAGACCAAGAAAGGCACGGAGCCAGAGGATAGAATAAACTGATTAAGTTCAGTCAATTGTTTTCGGGAAAGTAATTCCCAAGGTTATGGAGATAGTGTAAAAGCTTTAGAGTCAGAACAAAGGCAGACGAGTATGATGAATTATGAATCTAAGTTGTAAAAGTTGTCAAGATTCGTTCTGAGGACACGAATCCAGAATGACGGGATGTATGAAATCAATGCTTATGTTATGTTGGTTCATGAAATAATGATAAGAGAAAGGAAAATAAAAAGGAAAATGAAGTGGAAAGGAATATAAAGGCAAGAGAGTTTGAGGAATGATAAAGGAGTTGGGTATGAGGAAACCCTAAAGACTCGTAGAAATAGAAATAGAAAAGTATGTAATCGTCCGGATGAGAGTGATTCACCATGAGTTAAATTGATGGTTGAAGGTATAAGAGATACATATATTTATCCCTGTAAGTTGGAAAGATTCGAGGAAACCTTGAGATAATTCGAAGGATAGACAATGAGACGCGAATAGACTGAGGAGACAAGAAAGTAAGAAACTAGGAAAATTGGATGAAGGAAGTGACCTTCAAGAATGTGAAGTGTAAGAGCGGTGGCTTGATACCCAGAAAGGGAGACGCCAGATATGAGAGATATCCCAACATTGAGGTGACTGTTGAGAAACAACAAAAGTAAATAAGGAATTATTAAGAAGAAGTTCACGTTGAACACGACCAATATCTTCCAGAACATCCTTGTTATCGTTACCAAATTAGGCAAGACAAGCGGATGACCATTGTTATCTTTTGGAGGCCATATGGATTGACCTCGATTTGAATAAGGATGCTATGTGAAATTAGGCATTTACTATCGAGGTGGGAATGA
>NW_027417989.1:0-63786 GCF_009905375.1 Apium graveolens
GCTTGGTCGCATTAATTTGTAGGGCCTCTAGTCAAAGTTTGGGATCCACGACCTAGAACACGACCTCAATCCCGGTCGAATACATGGTCCATTTTAGGGCCTCTAGTCAAAGTTTTTTGACTAGATTCCACGACCTGAAACACTATCTCAATCCTGGTCGAATACATGGTCTATTTTGGGGCCTTTACTCGAAGTTTTTTGACTATAATCCATGACATGAAACACGACCTCAATTCTGGTCGAATACATGGTCCATTTCAGGGCCACTAATCGATTTTTCGACTAGAATCCATGACATAAAATACGACCTCAACCATGGTCTTGTTTCTTCCTTTTAACCATAATTTGTTTAGACTTCTATTTTGTAAATTTTATATGGGACGATGGGCCTACCTTTCAAATCCAATTTGGATTGGGTTAATCAGCTTATTTTCCCAAATCCAACTTGGATTGGGCCAATGTGCTTATTTTTCCAAATTCAACTTGAATTAGGCCCATGGTCCTTTAGTTGTTTCTTTTGGGAACTTTGAGAACTTTCCAGACTTTGGGCTTTAACTTTTAGGCCTTTAGCTTTATGGCCCTTTGACGGTTCATCTTTCCCAAATTTTCTTATATATTATAGTGAGTGAATTCACTTCTTTCTCACTTCTCATTCGAAACCTCTCATCAAAAGCTCTTTGTAATTTCTGTCTTTCTTCATCTTGCTTTCTTTAATCCTATAGTTTTCCAGCAAAATCTTCAAATCTTCATATCTTCTGTAGATATGTTTATTGCATTCTTCATACTTTTTCAGTTTTTTCCCATTTTCTAGGTTTTTTCGATGAATATCTTAATAGATATTTGTTTTTAAGATGAATATCTTCATCTCTTCTGGGGTTTTTCTACATTTTTCAAGCATCTATTCACTATGTTCTTTATTTTTCATGTATTTCTCAGATGGCCAAAATGAACGTGGCTAAAAATTCAAGTGAATTCCTTCTTCGATCAAGGTATTCTTCTTTGATTGATATGACCAATACTCGGGGGATGAGTATACGTATGACGCTTACATTAATGTGTTCGATAACGTCAACAAGTTCTACGATGTGAAGGAGCTGGAAAAAATAAACCTCATGTACAAGGTCGAGAAGTCCTACAAGCTGATTTTGGCTAGTGCCGTAGACAAGGCTTTCCATCGGAAGAAGGATGTATTGTACGTCTTCAGGGATATATTAGGGCAGGTGCCAGGTTTCCCTTTCACCTCTTTATTCCCATTCTTCTTGTTATGTTGGGATTAATCCCTCCAACTTCCTCCAAATGCTTGGAGGTTAATTATTTGTTTCTTATCATAATATGCTAAGCACAATTTGGCTACCATAGTAGCTAATTTCAGGAAAAAAATTCAGTTAAAAAAAAGCCCTGACAAGAATCCGGGTTGTGTTTCTTTGAACCAACGCCCTACAATCCCCCATGTTGTCATGGAAAGTCTATCCCATTAGGGCAACCTCTTCTATTCATCTTTTATATAGGTAGTCGACGGCATCCCCAATGATATAATATTGTGCGAGGAAGAGGCAAAGGCCTTCGATATCCTCACTAAGGATAATGGCACGTCCCATTCCTGGGACCTTATTAAGAAGACAGTTCTCTTTGATCGTGGGCTCTCACATGTCTAAAAGTAAGTTTTAGCTTTAGTCCTTATTCTTTTTCATACTTTTTTTAGCCTATTTTTCTGGTTTTAACTATTGCTTAATCCTTTATGCAGCGGCTGCTAAAATAGTAGATGTCACCAAGCCTAAAGACTTGGAGACCACTAGGATAAAGCGGGTTGTAAAGCTTTTCAAAAACCAGTGCCTACGGGATCGCTTCCCTGAGTTTATCTAGTCTAGCATACCTGATATTTATCCGAGTTTCATTATATTGTGCTTTTTTACATGCTTTTCCATGTTCATTCATGCACATAACTCAGCTTCTAAGAACTCATTTATTTCTTTAAGCTTCTTATTATCAGCAATCAAACTATCACATTCAATAGACTTACATTTAAAAGTAACATGCAAAGAGTACAATAAAGTTTTCAATTAAGACATATTATCAATATCAACAGGAAATATAACAGAAGGTACCTTATTAGTTCCTGAGGCATTCTCTCCATGAGCTGCAATGGGTGCATAACATTTATCATCATTGTCAGTTTATGATGAATCCATCCAGTTTATATTGGAATTTGTTGTGACCAAAGTTTTTCCCGTTGTCTTGGGGTACACAATTTCTAGATGTCCCTTTTATTACAGTTGTAACATGTCACCTTGGTCGTGTCAAACTTCCTTTCCTTGTTGTTATAACCATCACTCCTTTTGAACCTGTCTTTGCCTTGATCAGAAAACCTTCTGTTCAAACCAACTTTTCTCAGTGGTTTTCCATTCCTCATCCTTCTGAAACCTTTCACCAGTATTGCACCCATCTCAACCACTTGAGGATCATCCTTCCGATTTCGAATCATCATCAGTATCTGTGTCAAGATCTGATACATTATCAGTATCTGATTCTTCCATAATGTTCCTTCTCCTTGACCTCTCACTTATCTTTTCTTTGTCTTTGTGAGTCTCAACATTAAGAGCCACAACGTTCATCTTCTGACCTTTTCTATTCTTCCTTTGTTGGATCTCCATGTCATGAGTATTCAGCATTCCATACACTTCATCCAGAGTTTGAGAATCAAGATCATATTGATGCCTGATTATTATGGCATGTGTATCCCAATCTTCTGGAAGAGCTCTCAGAAATTTTGTATTTGAGTCTTCCTTTTCATATTCTTTTCAATCCAATGGTAGATAATTCAGCAGTGTTAAAAATCTATCATACATGTTAGTAATTGACTCATCAGCCTTGGCATTAAATTACTTATTTTCTACACAACAACTCTTCTATTTTTCTTTATTTCCATCATACCTTGACACTATATTTTCAAGGCATCCCATATTTCCTTTCCAGTCTTACATTCAATAACTTTGTTTGACATCACATTGTTCAAACCATTGTGCAGAATATTCCGGACTTTAGAATCTTTAAGCATAGAAACTTTTTTAGCTTCTGACCACTTTGATTTTTCTTTTATGGCAGAGTGTTCAGGAGCATCTGAACATAGCCACATTTTATATAGGATATTGAGGTCCTGTTTTGATGATATCAACATATTCATCAGCAATAGCTTCAAGGAACATCAATATCTTTACTCTCCATGTAGAGTAATCACTTTCTTCAATATGGAAATTTCATGTTTTCATACTTACGTTCAGAATTCTTGACCTTTTCAAATTAACAGTCAATTTGACCGCTCAGATACCACTTGTTATCCTGTAAAGTAATTGTTTAAGGGGTTTGGATACAATTACTAAACAAATCGATGTATTATGAAAGTAAAGTAAGAACAGATGAATCAAATAACAGTTTATATTGATCTTTAATAACTATTACAAAACTCTCTTAAAAATAATATTCTTAAGAGCTTCTAGATTATACGAATACTTGAGTTGTGCACTACAAATTGTGATAACCTATTCCGTGTTTATATACTACACAGCTACAAATCAGTCCTCTATCAATTACAATTAATATTAAAATATAACTCTAATACTTTACATATCTAATTCAACTACGATCCTATAAATCATGACCTTCTGATTTATCTCGCAGTCATGACTTATCATTCAAGTCATTCTTCAACGGAAAGCTTTGATCAACGGATAAATACTTTAGCTTCAACGATAATCAATTATGTATATCAACGGATGATATCGAAGTTTCAACGGATAATCATATTTCAGTAGATGATCATATCCTGATTGTGACATAAATCCTGATCTTCGACTTAGCCAATTCTCAACAGCTATATATGTTTCCTCAAATAGTCATTTTAAACAAATAATCTGCTTATTTAAATAAGAATTTCAAAATTTGTAAGTAACTAGCAAGATTGTAATGGCTCAAATAGAGAAGGTCCCTTAATTTCTTTTCCACAACCAACAACTATTAGTCTCTTCTTTATTAATTATGTAAGCCTCCATAAATGTTTAAAATGCAAGCATCCTTCTAGTCTGACTTACTTCCCCATTGCTCTGTTCTGGTAAAATTAAAATTTCAGGTACTTAGTAGCTGCCTGGTGACATCTAATATTTCATCAATTATGTGTCTTATTTTATTTCATTTTTTATTTACATTTCAGAAAGCTTTGGAAGCTCCAATAATTTTAAATCTTAACACTGACAAATGTTTCTCTAGACCTTATGGTCTCTCTGTCTCTCTCTCACACACAAACTAGTCAAGGAGAAGGTAAGTTATTAGTGTCAATACGTCTAATATATTTATTGGTATGACTTATGTCGAAAAACTCTATTATATGAGTGCCCTGTAAATAACAGTATGCTTTGATTTATTTTTTAAAATAAATGTTTTACATGTACCAATTGTAATCTAAGTGAGATACAAATTATGTCTTGTCACTTGGGCCTGCCCGGAAACACCTAATAAATGTCATAGATCATACTTAAATATCATAAAGATGAGATATACAACTAATTAACTAAAAAATTATTCATGTTATCTTAATTTCTCAATTCTTTAGGTGGGATACGTTAAAGCAAATAGAGATGAATCTTCACCATATGCAACTATGCTTGCAACACAGGTTGTTTCAACAAGATGCAAGGTCTCGTGTTATTTCTATCGCTATAGACTTGCTTGAAAGTCCTCTTATTGCATGAAATGGATGATAATGACTTTGCAATATTTTCTCATATAAGCTGGCTGGTAAATTGCCCACGAGAACTTGGAATCACTGCTCTTCACATCAAGTTTCGCGCAACAGGCGGAAACAAAACAAAGTCTCTTCGTACACTTGCTCGTTTAGGAATGAAAATTGGTCGCATTGGTAATTCTTTTTTCCTGATTAGCTTATGAATTTGGAAATAAGTAGGCTATAGCCATGTAAGGCGTTGATAATTGACTTTCTATTTGCCTTTTTTCAGAGGATGTTACTCCAATCCCCAATGATAGCACTTGCAGAAAAGGGTGGTGGAAGAGGAAGGAGGCGTGAGTTCTGGTACAGCAGCACATAGCAAGTTGCTTTTGCTTTTAGTACGTAAAAATTAGTATAGTATGAGTTAGCTAATGTAATGCTTGTATTTTATTTGAAATGTATGTATAGTATGGTATGAGTAATATTTTGGTATTAGAGTTGTAATTTGGATGGTACCTTTATGTTTCTGTTTGAATGTTTTTTGTTGGGATGTTGCATTGTTTTGGTTCCCAGTGGCTGTAAATAGTACCAGGATGGCGTGCAATTTACAGAACATTAACATCACAATGGTACATATAAATCGATGTAAAAAATGTACAAAAGACATCATACAAAATAATATTAAACGAAAATAACTAAAAAAACCAATGTGAAATAGTCATTTGACATCGGTTCTGAAAAAAAACTCAATGTATTTTAAGTCAAATAATATCGGTTAGAGAAATTGGTTGATGTTAAACAAAAAGATTTAACATCGGTTTCGTGAAGAACACCCATGTCTTATCCATCATTTCACATCGGGAGGCTAATTTAACCGATGTCTGATCAAACATTTCACATCGGGCAACTAATCTAACCGATGTCTGATCAAGCATTTCACATCGGTTTGTTCGAAAGAATTTTAATAAATGGCTTTTAGAGCTTGTAGGTTTCATATTTTAATGGATAAATACGTCATAATATACTCATATTCACCTAGTAATACTGTAATATAAGCTGAAATTTGTTGTAAAGACATCACTTTTAATCTTAGAAACCGATGTATAGCATGTAATAGACATCGGCTGTTAACCGATGCAAAGGCTGATGACATTTAACATCACACGCGAAGACATCGGTTCAGGACTTTTTTAACATCGGTTCTGAACCGATGCTGATCCCATATTTCTAGTAGTGACTTGACAATACAACGGGTATTATTCATGTTGTAATTCACTTTACACACAAAATTTGTTAAGTTCTTTGATTTCAGAGGTTTACGTTTTCATTACTGCATTAGATTTTAGTTACAGAGGGAGGGGAACTGGGGAGAGGAGGCGAGAAACAACTCTAGACCTGATGTGCCCCTAGGAATAATTTTGACAATGCTGACTGTTATGTTTGCTAAATGAGTATATAAATGAGGTTTCATATAAATGAAGGTTGTGGATTTGAATCCAGGAGCAAGTACTTATTTGGTAAAGCTAGTTTAGAGGTCAAATTATGTCCTTAGCTACATGTTAATGGGACCCTGAACAGATTGGCTATAAAATGGATGGTCAACAAAGTTCATCAGTGAGGTTTGTTGATTTATGCAAGAGTATTATTAGTTATGGTCTCATCTTATTAAATTTATTTAGAATATGTGATCAGTTATCTTTTGTGCAATATATCTTTCACTATAATGCTTGGTTTCTCTATTCCTATCTGTGTTATATGCTGCTTTTAATAGGTATAAATATTATGATGTTTTGTAAGTCGTGACTTTATATAGATTAATCTGCCTATATGTTTGCTTAAATTTTTTGTTGCTTTCTTGCCTAGATTGAAAATTTACAGGTCAGTATAATTCTCCTGAATCTAGATAGTATGAAATATGAGATTTTCTAGTAATTGGCAATGCAAAAATCTATTCAAAAGTATCTGTAGCTTGGTTGATATATTATTACTTTTGTCAAAATAATGCTTGATGATTACTTTCTTCACATAGTTTGTGTCTAAAAATTGATGTGCATGAAGTTAAACGCGCAGTGCAAGTTTTAGAAGCAACTCAAAGCATAAGTGAACCAGTGGCAATTTTTGTTGAAATATTTTCCTTTGTTAGTTTAAAAAGTGAACATGAATGAATTTCACTTAATTAATTTAATACGATCACTATTAACAACATGCTAAACTAGAATTTTAGGAAATGGAGTTAAATTTTACTTTTGAATTAGGTATTTTTTGACTAGAAGAAACAAAGTTTAAGAGACTGAGATTCGGTGTTCGCAACAAGTTTACCACAACTGAATTTTAACTGTAATATCTTATATTTTCAGACAAGTTCGAATTTTAACTGTAATATCTTATATTTTCAGACAAGTTCTAGTTTGATTGAAGGTCGCTGGCAATTAATGTTTACAACGAGACCAAGAACAGCCTCTCCAATTCAGGTACTATGTCATCCTTTAGGTTTGGATTTATTTTTGTTTGTGCATACCAAAGTAGCGGTCATGTGTTTTATATCTACTTGTTGGACTTACAAGGAAAGTATGTTTAGTGTTAGATTTTTATTTTTATATGCATTTGTACAAGCATGTAATTTTTTTTATTTGTAAGTGTGACTAGTTTTGTTCATTATTTTTCAATTATTAGAGCACACTTGTAAGTGGATGTTGTGTTCAACTATGAGTAGAACTTCATGATTAATGTGTGTTTGGCTTATTGACTCCTGATATTAGTTATTTGGTGTAGATTTATATCTTGTACTTTATGTTATGCATTTCTTCATATGCTTATGTATAGTTCAAGAAACCAATTGCAAGTCATGTTGTAAGACATGTATAAAAACATGAAATACAAACTAGTGTGCTGCTTGTATTGAAAATCTACTTTCATTTATGCAGGGTTTCAGGTATGCCATTCTCTAGGAAGAGGTAAAAAATCTGGTATGGGTACACTTTATATATGGATTGCATGAAATGAACGGAAGTCTCATAAACACATCGCATCAATAATAATTTTGCTCAACTTTGCGAAACATTTCATATTTATAATGACAATGGTATTCTTTTATGGATAATGCCCAACTTCTTAGTCGGATGGATTATTTTTACAATTATATTTATAGACTTTCATCATTTTTAATTTTAGATTAATGTGTTTTACTTTTTTAAGAATGTAATGTATTTTACTTTTTTAAGAATGTAATATATTTACTTTTTTAAGAATGTAATGTATTTGGTGTGCTTGCTTTGGAACAATATATCAAGGTATATACTATGACAGTGGTGTATTTTGGTAAATATTGCTTGTATTTCGTATTATTTGGTAATGAAATGAAAATTTTATATATTTTAGTCTATGCAAATTTATAAAAAAATGGAAAGACGGGCCCACGTGCGGCGTCCATACTTGTGGCCCACCTGTGGCCCAATATTTGTACAGATTGTCAAACACCTGTTGTAACACTGGTCTAGTCCTATTGCAACCCTCGATGACGTTGCATTAGCTTGTTTCTATAACAGATATTCAGGCTTGCAATAAGGTGTGTCGCTGTTGCAATATAATTCTTTCTCAATGGCTAAAATTACAACCCTCAAAAGCTTTGCCATTGCCTTTTTGGCACCCATAGCAACAGTTTTTTGCCCTATAATAACGCTTGTTGGAAGTTTTAGTATGCAATATATGTGGTAGTGTTTATATGTAAAGTGCATAGTAATGATAATGTTACAGACCCGCTGACTACGTCTTTGTCTTTTTACTTATTAAAGAGAGTAAAAAATTAAGGAGAATCAAGGAACTTTAGCTTCGAATTTGGCTGAGTATAACGCGTGTGGTCAAGTTCTTCTTGTTCTTTTTAACAACAAGTTCAAGTGGTCAACGGTGTTAGATTCTTATTCAAGATGTTTACTTGAGAATTAAGAATAATTTAATAAATATAACACCAAGCTTAAATAATATTTCAATATTTGAAACAAAGATTTTGACCACTTAAGGTAAATACGAGTTTAGAGACATTGGTTTTAAATAAAAAAAATAGTTGTCTTTTACCTCCAGTTATAAACTTAAGTGCAAGGACTTGTAAAAGTGTAAAATAAAGTCGGTAACTCTTCTAAAGTTTATACTAAGGCTCCAAAAAATACATGAATAAATCAAGAACAAGTACATTTTTATGCCAACAAGAATGAAACTTGAAAAGCAAAGTGTATAAAGCATATATCTAACAAGTATGTGTCCAAGTACACTTAATATACATAAAATATCCAAATTATGACTCTTGAATATACAAGGTTTCAAGTTCTTCAAATAGAGAGTGACCTACAAGAGAAACAAGATAGTTATAAAGCCGAATAACATACAAAATAGTCGCGGGAAAATTCACCGTAAAACTGTCGCAAGGGTTTGCCTTGTAAATAGGCTACCTAATAGGGTAAGTAGGGTTTGGGGCCTTCTAAATAAGGGTGAAGAAATATGTGTTTTTATGTGAGAAAATGTGATGAAGAATAAGATAAATTCAAATTAAAGAATGAGAGGTTTACGTGTATTTTTATCACCAAAAAGTAATAATTTTCTGCTGAAAAAGTAAGCTAATAAATTCCTAGACTTAAGGAATGTCTGACACATTTTTCTCAATTTGGAAATGAATAATAACCGAACGGTGCACTTACCGATGACCAAAATATAGTTTTTCAACGAAAATGAAAAAAATATTCCACAATTATGAAATTTTGGTAATCTCCAAAAAATGTTTAAAATCTCACCATCAAACTCATTGATTTAATATGAATTTTCACCGACTCGTAAATTAATTGCGCATCGAATTTAGGGGTCCTAGATTAAAAGTCATCCAAAATTGGTCAAATTAATCTACAAGTTAATATGTAAAGTTCAAGATTTCAAGTCTAAAACATATCTGGAGGAATGTTTTTTGGATTTTTCGAATGTTAACGGAGCGACTAAATACACATTTATCTTTACACACCAAATAAACAAAAGTTTTGACTTGACATATAGTAAAATGTAACATTTCTTATAAAATAATGACTATTAGGTCTGAGAAATTATTAAGTATAATTAAAAAATAATTTATATTGATAATAAGGATTTACATGTATTCCGGACGCTTATTTTGGAGTAAAAGATGTGTTTGGTCCTTTGGTATTATAAATTGAATTAAAATATTTAAAACTTATATTCAGTATGTTTATGATCAAAATATTTGGGTATGATATGCTTATAAATCAATTGAATAGTTTTAGATTGTAAAACGAGTGTTTAAAAGTTCTCCAGATTTTTCCTTTAGCCGTTACCTAAGTCTATTTGACAAAACCAAACTAGTATAGAATATATCTGTAGATTGACAAATAATTTACAAACTAAATAAATATGTAGGGAAACATTTATGATTTATTTATCCAGAATATTTGAGTTCGACTCGATTTTGGAGAGTGGCCCACATAAAACCTTATAAAAAAAAATTCTAACTATATTAGTGATAATACCTAAGTTAAGTCCACCTCTTTACTCTACATATGAAGCCATGTCCCAAGACTCACGATGGGCAATCTATCATGTCCATAAATTTGACTAATAAATATATACTAAGGTAAAGTTTTACCACCCAGATCAATGATACCCTCCTCCTCCACATACGATGTTACCCTCCTCCCAGAAGACTCGTATCTCTTGGACCATCCTTTAGTACTCAAGAACAAGAGGAGGCTTACATGGAAGTAGTAAATATGACAACAAATCATAAAAAGGGACATGCCATCATGTCATGTCTGTCACCAAAAAGGAGCAAATAGCTGGACTAGAAGTTAACGGGATGTAGCATCAGCTATTATAAATACCAATCTAAGTCACATAAATGCAGACCCTCGAATTCACATAAATACTCTGATGCTCACATTTACTCTCACCACTTAAGCATTCATACCACTCAGAAATAGTAACTCTCAAACATTAAGTATTTATTTTCCAATTATTGTTTCTTGTTATTGTCAACCACTGGTTACTTACTCTCATGCCGTAGGTGCTTGACGACCATCACCTTCTTGTGGGCATTGTTTAACAGATTCTCAGCCATCAGCTACAACACATCTCCGTGAAAACATCAACAGAACATGGTATATTTGGTAGAGTGAAGCAAGATGCAGTATTATTTGGCGCTAGAAGGGGGGGCTTTTCTTATGAAAAACCTCAATCAGTTTCACTTTACGTTTCACACAAAAAAATAGGAAATTTCGGTGAATAAAGATCAACTAAATCCTTTAATTAGGTGACATGTATTCATCAAGAAGAACATCCATGAAAATTAAAATTTTACACACTCAAAAAAATTTCTAATTCATTTCCTCACCCGTGTCGCCTCTTTGAACTATGAAGAAGTGTAATCTCAAAGAAGAATGTTTTACTAACTCAACTTCTTTTTTCACCCTTGCGGCCTCCTTGATGAGTGAGGGAATGTAATTTCAAAGTAAGAAATTTTACTAGCACGTGAGAGAGAGTAATCTAAAAGCACATTAATTTTCTCTAAAATTTAAAAAAATGTACTATCTCTATAACTCGCTGACCTCTTTTCTCGTCATTGTTGCCTTATTAGCGGGTGAGAAAGGTCCTCTTATAGAAAAGAATTTCTATTTTTATGAAATACTACTATCATAGCTCCATATTTCACCTACATGGGTGAAGAGGGTCCTCTCATAACTCCATATTTCATCTTATGGTCTCCGGAGGGTGAGGGACGGTCTTCTCAACGCCTAAATATTCACAATCCCAAAATTTAATCAATTGAGTCATGGTGTTAAATCAATTCATAACTTCTTATATGCCAAGAAAAATCATCACATTTTGAAATTTATAGATTATTGGTAAATGTTCATTTGGCAACCAAGAAAAAATTCCCTCATTCGTGAAATATCCTCTTCCAAGGAGGACATTATTACCCACAATCCAACATGAGAACTCTGCATGGATGACTACTTTACCTCGATAAAAAGTGAAGCATGGCTAATATAATTTTTTATAAGGCTTCCAACTCATTAAAGTCATAATATTTCCATGTTTACTAATAATGAGGCTTATACTACAAGAAAACGGTCAATAGATATCACCAATTTAACATCGGTTGCATTGACGACCGATGTTAAATTGTTTTTGAATATTTTTTTACAAAATCGATGTTAAAGTAATATTCACACAACAGTTGAAGTAACAACGATGTCTAAACTAAATTTTAAAAAATTATAAAACACGTGATACATACATTTACGATTACATAAAACATTTCCCCCTTTTACATATAAATCATTTCCCCCTCAACCCATTTTCATTTCCCTAGCTCTTCACAAACTCACATCCACTTTTCTTTTTAACGAGGCTCTACTCTTAATCTACACTCAAGAACATTCAAAACCTAATTCAAACCCATTATATACAATCACAAACCCTAGATAGAATCTTAAATCCAAACTTAATCGAACACTAACCATAGATTGAACCACTAATTCGGTCAAACCCTGGAATCAAACCCCCAAATATCATATATCTAATTAGGTCGTAGCCTCGGTTCTTTCTTTCAAATAAAACACTCGGTTCTTGCATATGAATCTTTAATCTACTCGATTGTGCTATTAACTAAGTCGATTTGTAAGTGTGTCTCTAATTTTCATTTCAAACTTCAATTTTTGGGTTTTAATTGAACTTTTTTTACGGATTGGTTGATTCTTCATCTTGGGTCACCTACAAAGTAAGTTATTTTGCGATTTAAGTTAATTATGTATGCATATCTCTTTTTTAGTTGGTATATATTTGGTTTTTATTATATATAAGCATGTTTCTCCAATTAAATTTTTTGTTTTTCATGTTTTTTGTTACTCTTCTATTTTTAACAGATTGTTTGTTTGTTGTTGTCGTTTACAGGCTTGTTTGTACTTTCTTGTTTGATGCGCTAGCTTTCGTCGTTGGTTCTCTTGTTTCTTGCTTTTTTTGTTCTTGTAAGTCTCTAAATCTATTATAATAGTAAGTATTTCCTGATGATGAAATTTCCATTGAGTTGATCATAATACTCATGTATACGACTTACGTGTTAGATTATATACAATGCTCGATTGATTAGTGTGGGATATAGCTACATTATTCTGCAGTTGTTTTAATTTTTAAATTCCTTGTGTTAATAAGAACCTTTGATATATTATGATTTGAATCAAATTATCACTTTTGGGAAGTGAAAGTACAAATTTGAAGTTCACAATACACTGCTTCTTGAAAGGTTACAGCTTAACCGTACTCAGAAAAGATCAAGTGAAGTGGTTGGATTGCCAAATGGGATTTTCAGCCTTTTTTGCTGTTTCAATGTCGGTGCTCAAGGTGCTTCTGCTCACTGCTCTTGGATCATTTCTTGCGGTGGACAGTATCAATATAGTCGGCCAATATACTCGGCCATGATGAACGAAAACATCTAAACACTGTATATGCAGTATGATATATGGTCTCTTGCATCAATTTTTAGTACTTTGAAAGTAATTTGGAGTAGTCAATAACTCTAAATTAATTAGAAATTAACATTCACGTTGTTAAAAAAAACGCAAACTTGAAGTTCGAGAAATATATGCAAATAAACCTCTTAGTACTTTGTTTCTTGAGTGTATATACTATTAAATTATTTCTTGTGGTTACATAGAATAATTTTATGTAAATCGGTTCTGGACTTCTGTTATAATCATCTTAAAGGGATTTGAGGAGAACTATGGTGATGCTATACATTACTCATACTGCTCATGCTATGAGGAAATTTTTTAGTTTAGCGTACTCTTGTTCTTTTTGTTGTTGAGTTATAGTTCAAACATATACTTGACCTCTTGCAGGAATGGAGCCATCCCAATTGTCACTCTGATAATTGGTGCATGCATACCCCTTGTACCAGTTTGTCCTTCAGCGTCAGTTTGCACTTCCACCTGGGATGAATATAGGTATACTCATCAATCCTCGCTTTAATTATTTAGGACAATATAATAAGTAATCTGGCTTCATTGACATCTGGGGAATAAAAAGAAAAAAACTTTAAGTGTGTTGAACTCGTCTCTGTTCGGTGTGAGAGGAACCATGATATAGTAGATCGGCAAAGGTGAAAGCGAGTGTTCTATGATTATGTTGTGTTGTTACGCTTGTGCTTTGGTGTCACTCTCTTTTTGGTGTACTTCCTTCATCTGGCTGGTTGGTTATGTTTTGCTGATCTACAGTATTACATTCCCTGGTCTTTCATAGAAGCGTAGTTCTTTCGGTTCTTTTACATGTGAAACATAAATTATTGCTACCACGTAAACAATCTGTTGTGAGTAGTTAAGATTCCTTCAGCTAAAACAAAATAATTAGCATGAAACTCAGTTTTTAAGAACCAAGGTTGGTAGGAATTACAAAATTTAGATAACACCAAGGTTCATCATCGGATACTCTACTTGTTTGCAAATAATGTAACAGAGGAAAATCAGAACACATATTTGATATGTTCATCAAGCTACAATATTATTATACTAAAGTGTGTGAGATGGTTCCTCCCTGCAGGATGTATGAGTTAGGCAACTATTTTGTTAAGTACGTTTGGAATTATTTACTTGCTGACTTCATATTTTATTACACTAGATGTTCCCGGGGATACTGTTTTGAGAGCCTTGCGACAGAAGGTCCAAGAAGAGCTGAAGGAGATACATCGCATAGATTATAATGCATTGAGTCCCAAATTATGGATCAACATATATACTTTTTTTGTAGAGATGATGGTGGACGACTTATACGCACAGAGCGCTTAAGGACAACAGATATAGCAGAGAGTTAAAACTAAGGGTTACTGGCAGGTAACACAGTAACATTGATATAACTCCAAAATCCACTGCTAGTCGTTATTTTTCAGTCATGGGTTTATAAACGATTCTAGCGATAGTTATTTCATATCTTCATGACCAGACTACCTCGCTTCTTTTCTTAAAATCTTCCATTTTCTGTACACTTAATGCCACCATTTCTATTTTATGGTTGTAATTGAAGAAGAGATAATTCAAGTATTTGGTTCAATAAGCCATTAATTTGGGAACCAACTCATCAATTTTTACGTAATGTTAAGAGTTTTCCATGTGACTCTTTATTTGTATGTAATTTAGAAGCTGACGATTGACAGGGAGAAGTTTGTCTTGCTTTTGCGGACGAGATGTTGGGCTGGCTATACAGAACTATCAAAGAGAGTAGGATTATTAAATTTGTGCATTAAACTTTCAGTGTTCTACTACAGGAATGAAATTGCTTCATCAAAAGATATTTCTTTTTAATTTATATGCCTTACCATGATTATTATCCATCTTGACAATCAATACTTTTTATTTGAAATCAGATGAGCAAGGTTTAGGTGTATAAAAATAAGGGATACTCTGATCAGCACAGGAAGTGAATTCCCCTTGTTTCCTATAACAGATTTTGTATATATAGATATGGACTATTTAAACAGCTCATAACAAAAGACCAAAGAAGAAGATGCAGAAGTAGAAAGTTGGCTTGAGGTGATAAGATTCCACTTGTTGCTTTCTTTTAGGCTTCACCATGCATCCGATTTAGCAAAGAAGGCATTCTTTTGGATGTTTCAAGAAGAATGTATACATTATGGGATGTAGTAGATGATTTGGAATTATAAATTGCAGAACATTATGTATTGCTTAGTTTGGTGATATTCATGGCAATTTGAAAGCTTTTTGCGAAAATTTATTTTTGGTATTTTTTGGTAATTTTTTGGGAACATAATAAATGTATATAACACAGCATCCAGATGCTTAAAAACCTATGTGCTTAAAAACCTATGTTAAACATAATAATAATACATCATATTGTGCCTTTAAGACATCAGTTTTTGATGTCTACTTTGACACTTTATTGGGTTATTTCACATGTGTCACACACTGATGTGTAAAGGAGTATATAATATCGGTTCCAAAGGAGAATTGATGTCGTAAAACACTCTAGACATCGCTATGGTTTTGAAACCGATGTGTCATAGATAAATAGACATCTGTTTATGAGTAAAAACAGATGTATAAAATGCTCTTTACATTGGTGCAAAACTGATGTGAAAAACTATGACTTTTCTCTACACCCACCTAGACATCAGTTTTGAAATTTTTAGACATCGGTGCAGAACTTATATTTATTGACCCTTTTCTTTTAGAGTTAATGTCAAGTACTCATAGCATGCCTCAACCTGGACAGAAATTTGATCTAAATGTTCAAACATCTCTCAATCTTCAATAATTTTTGGATTTTTATAATGCAAACAACATGAGATTATGTTATAGATGACAATATTCACACCATCCTTTCACTCAAAGTTGGTCGAGTCAAAAAAGATATTTTAGATAGTTCTTGTCTATTTAAAGAATGAAAAATACTTGGAATTGAAGGTCAATAGTCTGTGAATATTATCGTTGAAGACTCTACTTAGATGACACCCATTATTAACTACTTAAAGGAGAGTATGCTATCCTGTAGAAGATGTGTTTGACTCTCAATTCTCACACTCATTAACCCTGAGAAGGTTTTATATTGAATGAGAAAAATTCACCAGAGGATTTATAGAAATCACATGGAAGAAAAGGCTATTTCTCAAAACTATTTAAGGCAAGGATAGTTTTGGATCACCCTAATTAAGGATTGCATAGTTTGGTCATAAAGTACAACACGACAAAGATCAGAAAATTTGATGAAAGAGACTTAGTTACGAACTACGGAAACCTTTAACATGCAATATACATGTAAACTCATGCCTTACTAGGAAGGTACCTACAAGGTGAAGAAAATGCTATATTCGGGCTCTTACAAGTTAGAGAGATTGGGACAGATAGGCCAACAACACTTGGTTTGATAACAAGATGCGAAATATTTCACATAATAGAAGTTCAAATACTTTTGCTTATACACTAAAGTGTTGAACACAATATTATATGACCCTTTTCAACACATCTTAAACATAAATATAATATCTCAGACACAATTAAGTGAACTATAATCTCATAAGTTTCATATAAACACAAAGCGAGTAAAGTATCTCAGACACAATTACAAAATCCGAGGGACATAACTATCTCAAAAAATTAAGTGAATTGTTATCTCAAGAGTATCATAGAGAAACAAAGCAAACAAAGTACAGCACACACAATTACCAACACCTTAGACACAACTATATAAAACAAATTAAGTGAATTACTATCCCATGAGTATCATACAAACACAATCGGACAAAGTACCTTAGACACAATTAAAACACCTTAGACAAATCAAGTTAATTATATTATCTCATGAGTTTCATACAGACACAAGACAAGTAACACCATCTCTGACATAAGTTACATTGTATCAGACACAAGTAATATTATTATCTTTGAGGGAAGTATAAATACTACATTCATAATTAAAGGCATATCATATCTCATGCGATCTACTTCGACACAAAGTAAGAAAAATCATTCCGCACACAAGAACAAGCAAGTTCTGGTCACAATATCCCTTCACAAGATATTTGCTTCATGCATTTATTTCATACATGCAAAACGTCTCTCAAACTAGCGTAATTCTCTAACTTCTTCAACAGTATAAGCACCAAAAGTGGGTACACATAACTCTTCTAGCGGGTGATCTTCCGTATAAAGAAATATCATTAAAGTGATATACCCACTTCTAGATGTTTATGCTATAAATGGTAAAAAAGGCAATTAGAAAAAAATTACATTGTACCTTATACTGTGTACCCGCTTTCCTAATTTTCATCTTCACTTCCTCTTTTTACTTGTTTCCAACATATAACTACTTGCGACCAATACTCGACAGGCTTCGAATTCATACTTAGTCAAATTTGAAAGAGACATAAAAAAGTCTATCCTCCTACAAAAATTTACATGGGGTACCAAATTGAGACTTAGTACGATTTTAGTGGGTCGCCAAAAAAAATTTCCCTCTTCAAAACTTTTACCCTTCTTCAGAGTACCATCCCAAAGAGTAACCTCCTTTAAAGTACATAGGGGCAACGAAGTTCAAACTTAGTACATTTTATATGGGTAATCAAAATATTTTTCCCTCCTCCAAAACTTTTACCTTCCTTCACTATCCCTGGTGCAATGTACATATAAACTACAATAAGGGCTCTAAATTCACACTTAGTACAATTTTGAGAAAGGGTCAAATTGTTTATAATCATTCGCCTATCCTCCTTCAAATTATATATAAACTACAATAAGGGTACCAATTTCATACTTAGTATAATTTCAAGAGGGCGTCATTTTTTTACCCTCCTTCAAGTACCCTCATGTTAGTGTTTGTGCCCTAGACACAAAATTATGATATTTTAGTTAAAGACATTTGGATTATTAATAGTTATGTTCTATCGATTATTTCCTTTATAATTTATTAATTCTTAATTTACCGCGATATAAATGTTAGATTATTAAATGTCCTTGGAATATGATTATGCAATTCTATATCTCTAAGTACGTGACTTAGAAATGAGATTATGAGAATAATATCAATATTCCTAACGGTCCCTAATCGAGTATTATTATTAAGGGACAATAATAATGTATTAAGACTAGTGTGTTTGCTGACTGATGATCACATCTCATTGATCATAGTATAGTGATACTAAAGTCAAATACATAGGAAGATGTACATGTAATGGGTGCTGGACAGACCCAATGTGAGATTTACATGTTTGTTGTGTCATATGTAATTCGAACAGTGATAATAATGAAATGGGCCTTAGACCTGAAGTCATTATATTTCGATACAAGAATTAATATATATTCATTCCATTAAAAGTTATCCTTGATCGGGTAATGATAAAAGGTGGACATTGGGTATATATGAATCGTAATGAGAAATATGAATGATCTATATAGGATTTAACCCTCATATTTTAGAGTGATATTATTGGCCTCTTGTGTGAGCCTAGACTATGAAGTGCATGGCCACGCTCAAATGTGATTTGGTATGATTAGTCTACTCATTGATCAAGGAAACTTGTATTAAACTATGATGAGGATGAACACATTACATGCCTATAGTTTAATCTATAATAGTGGTTAAAGGGATTATGTTACATTGTACATTATTCACGAAAGGTTTAATCGATCACCGATTCAATTATTATTACTTGGGTAGCAATCATGTATTACTAGATGCCACTAATTGTTTACGATTTTAAGTTAGATGTAAAAATTTATTTCCAACGTAATAATAACCTATAGGGTCACACACTAAGAATGCTTGAAGGATTATTTAATTTAAATTGGATTTTAAATTATATTAAAGTAATTCGAATTTTTTATAATATTAATAAGTATGACTTAAATAATTAGATAAATATTGATATTTGAATTTACTAATATTAATCATGATTAATTTGTTAAATAATTAAGTGTGACTTAATTATTATACAAATAGGAAGTTCGAATTAATAATAACTACTAATTAGTTAAGAGTTATAATTCTTATTATACTCTCTATATAATATATCTTTGTGGCTGATTTCGTGTGCAAGACTTTTACTAAAACCCTAGCCACCAAGAGAGAAAGATGGAGAGAGCAAGAAGAAACGTGTTTGTGGTTAGTACACATCCAATCCTTGAGTTCAAGCATTCGTGTGGATACCGATAGAGCGTAGATCGCAAGAGCAGCATGCGTGATGATTGATCAAGCTTGGATCTCCATAAGTCAACCATTTGGTAAAGTTTCTTAAGGTAACAATCTGATCTACAAATTAATATATGTTTTTCACATGGATCCTCCGGTGGGTTTCGAAAATTCTGATTTTTATATTTTAATTACTGTTTTTGTTGCGTTTATGTGATTGAAACCCTTCAATGGCATTAGAGCTACTTGCGAAAAGTGGTTAATTCATTTATGTGTTAACAGGTTTATGATGATAACATATATACAATATGTCCATGACTGTTATGTATGCGATTTTGTATATTTTACATGTTATTATGTTTATATATGCGTATATATGTATATGTTTTGAATATATGATATTCATGAGAGTTGTATATCATATGATGATTATATAATCTGTAGATAACTGATTTATACATGTTTATGTGTTTTTTAATTATAAGAATCGTATTGATACGATTCTGAATCGTATGCAGCGATTTGCTGGAAATTTGGGTTGTGATTCTGATTTTTGGCGAACACGAACACGCTATTTCATATGGAATCGAGCGTCTGAACGTAATTTATTGCAAAGGCTATCATCGACCTGATCTTTAGGCGTTTGACATCGTTTAGGCCCTGTGTAATCTGCGATTTAATGCTATCAGATTTAATTTCAAATTTTCTAATTTTTTCAATATTTGATTTAATGTAATAAGTTAAGATCAGATTATGTATTTTAACATGTATTTGTGTTAATTGAGCATAGTGAATGGTTATGGCTTATGACCTTATGTTAATGGTTTTGGTTTTTGAAATACGGCTTCATGTCATTTAAATCTTGTAATTATTAAATCTCGAATGTAACTCGGGTTCTCTTGTAAGTCATTAGATTAGTTTTCATATTTCATTCTTGTAATGTACATGAAGACATGAAGATTTGAAGATCAGGGTAATCCCACACGGAGGCCATCCAAGGAAGCAATACAAGAAATAAGACATGTAATAGTTAGCCTGTATTTATTTTCCACCTTCGATTGATCTATATCTTTATCATTAGCTTGATAAAGATCACATAGGATAAATCCATAACCAACCACATTTATTTATTGCACTTTACATATATATGTAGCATATGATGAATATATGTGTAGAGTAGTTTATGAAGATGCATGCTTAATTAGATTAAGGATGTTTGTATTAGATACGACACCCATGCCATGCTTGCTAAACAAGATAAAATATGTAACGATTCAAAATTTTAAAATGAACAAACAATTATGAGATTCTCGTGTTATGAAACACGGAATAAAATACAAATTTTCTTTGTTTCTGACATGGTGGCGATATTGTCAAAAGCGAGTTCATTGAACTTGTAAGGTTGTGGGTTTTAAGCGATACCGTTGTGACTCTCCCTCACTACCTGGAAATCAAACCCATTGACGAATATTGATTTAAAGTATTTTATTCAAGGAAAAATCGGGAATCCCATTATGATGGGATTCATGATCATTTTAAAATTAACAAAACCCTAAAGTTAATATTAAGTTGATCAAATGCCTTCCAATGGAGTCCAATGCATTAACCCCTAGATCGACCAGGAGTGGGTTCGCCAAAGCAAAGTACTCCCATCTATCGTGGGAGATGTGTTGAAGTATATTGATACTTTTTGACTATGGGTTTGACTTAACTAAGTTACATTTTAATTAATATTTCCATTGTGTTTATGTGATCGAAACCCTTCACCTCCTATAAAATACATATAAACTACAAGGAGGACACCAAATTTAAACTTAAAAAATTGCAAAAGGGGTCAAATTATTTGGCGTCCTTCAAAAAATTTCCTCCTTCACTACCCCCAGTAAAATACATATAAACTACAAGACGGAACCAAATTTTAGAAAGGGTCAAAATTTTATACCCTCCCTTCACTACTCTCCTTCAAATTTCAAAAGGGGTCTAATTTTTTACCCTCCTTCAATACACTCTGAATTCACACTTAGAATAATTTTAATGAGAGCGTCAAAATATTTTACCCTCGTTCAATATCCACCTTCAAAATTTTACCCTCCTTCACTACCCTCCTCCAAAATATATATAAATTACCTGTAGGGCACCATATCACACTTAGAACAATTTCAAGAGGAAGTTAATTTTTTACCCTTCTTCAAGTACCCTCCTTCAAATTACATATAAACAACAACGAGGATATAGATTTCACACTTAGTACCATTTCATGAGGGCTTCAAAATTTTAACGTCCTTCAATACCCTCTTTAAAATATTTTACCCTCTTTCACTACCCTCCACCAAAATATATATACAGTCTAAGGAGGGCAACAAATTCTCACAAATAAAATAATTTCATTAGGGCGCCAAAAATATTTACCCTCTTTCAAAAATTTTATCCTCGTTTCACTAGCCTCCTCTAAGATCATAACAAGAGGAAGAAATTAGGGCGAAAGACTGTTGATACTATCTTTCTAGGTTATGGTATTCCACAATTGCTATGAGATTTTTAGTAATAAAATATATCTAGATTGTATTGTGGTGAATACTATAGTTGAATTTTGTAAAGCAACCGTAATTAAGGAAGTGTTTCCTATTAAGGAAGGTATTCCTCAAAGTGTTTCTAATGATTATCCCACTGTACATCGAGTTCCATTTATGGTCACTTGGAAAGGATGAAAAATATGGTGGCGGATCCTGCTAGTAGCTCTGCTCTGAGTGAAGTAGAGGAATCTAGAAGGAGTAGAATGCAAAGATTGTTAAGGACTTTGGAATGATTTCATCAGTTATAATGTCGCGGAAGAACGTTTAACTTTCCGTTAGGCCATGAATCCTTTAAGAGGAAGTTGAATCGGGTTGGATTGAATAGGTAAGTATAAGGCTAGATGGTAGCTAAGGGTTTTAGGTAGAGAGAACGCATTTACTACTTTGAAATATACTCTCATGTTGCTAGAATGGCTACAATCCTAATTCTTATAGCATTGTCATCCGTCACTTGGTCTTATCTTTCATCAAATGGTTTTAAAGACTGTTTTTCTTCATGGTGACCTTAAAGAAGAGATTTACATAGATCATCTTGAGGGATTTGTTAATTCTCCTAATGAGAAGAAAGTATGTAAGTTCGTCAAATTCCATCTATGGCTTTTTCTCTCTCCTCTTTCTTCTCGTCTCTCCATTGTCTCTCGTCTCTCCTTCTCTCTCTCACTTCTCTCCCTCTCTCTCTCAACACACACACATGAACATAAATATACACATTACAATCATAACACACCAACACCACAAACATAAACACAGCAACAGTGCCTCCCTTTTAATCCCCTTCGTTTTCCGGCGACAAACCTCCACCGCTGCCAACGCCACCACCGCTGTTGCAATGGATCGATTGAATTGTACTTGGATGGATTGAATACTGAGTTTTGGTTGTGTTTCTATGGCTTGGTTTTTCTTGAAGGAATGAAGCCGCTACATCATTTAAATCCTATAATTTGGTAGCAACAAAGGTACCGCTCCCAAACTTGATTTTAAATTTTCATCTTTCTTGCTCTCGGTTATCTTGATTCATTTTTGGATTGTTTGTGAGTTCTTCTAGCCAATACATTTCTTTACAGTTGGCACAGTCCTATATAATTTAGTGTAAAGTTGAACAATATACCCATCCTAGATATTTTTTGCAACAACTACCCATCCTTAATTACAGTTATCAGGAACAATATATTTCCATACAACTACCTGATTTCTACAGCTAGTTGTCCGAAATTTCTATTTTATTGCTCTTCTTTACAGTTGGCACAGTCCTATATAATTTAGTCATATACATTCCATACTTTAAGTTTTTGGTTGATTGACAAATTGCAACTTTTTGGTGGGAGTGCATTGACATTGCAATCTGAGGCTATATTTCGAGGAGATATCAACATGTTTCTTCTTAGCGATCCTGGAACTAGCAAGTCACAGTTGCTGCTGACTTACACACATAAGCTATCCCCTTGCGGAATTTACACAAGTGGACGAGGGAGCTCTGTTGTTGGATTGACTGCCTATGTAGCAAAGATCCAGAATCTGGTGATATAGTATATTTGCAAACAGTATGCTACATAAATATGTGTAGTACTTGATGTTTAGATTAGATGAAAGTGTTATGCGTGATATTTGGATATTGTTATTGGATATATAGACAAATGGTATTATGCCAGCATTTGGTTTTTGTTAGTTTATTGGTTTGGCAAATTTTTGGCATCTATATTAATAAAATGTACATTAATGAAACAGGTAATCAGACATCACTACAATGGAAAGTGATGTTAATTTAACACTTTAACAACTGTTATAAAATAAAAAATTGATGTCTATCAAAAACTTAATACATCAATTTTAGTGGAACATTGACCTCAGTAATATCGAATAAAACTAATGTTAAATACTACAAAAAAAATCTTTAAAACAGAAACACCGATGTTATTAAGCTTTATAGACATCAGTTTGTCACCAATAGATATCAGTTTGAAATAAAGAACTGATGTCAAAAGTTATGTTTACATCGGTTTATCTTGAAAACCGTTGTTACTAGTATTAGTAACAAAAGTTTAATGAATAAATGGAAATATTTTGCTTATCTCACATATGTTTAAATTGATAAAAATATTATATTATGATAATATATTAAGATTAGATATATATTAGAAATTTAACATTTTTAAAACTGATGTTATATGTCTTCTTTAACATCAATTTAAACCGATGTTAAATGGGGGGTCTTTAACATCACCCACGAAGACATCGGATTTATTTATTCATAGACATCGGTTTTTAGCCGATGTCTATTCTACTTTTTTTTAGTAGTGATAGAAAGAAACATCTTCATACTTCTTTCTCAATGGACTACACTAAGAAAATTTTCTTAGATCCATATTCGATTTTTTTAAAAATTACGTAAGAGCCTACAATAATTAAGCTCCCAACTTACATGAAGAATTTAATTAAGAACTTACATGTTTAGGTGTCCAACCGAGATAACAAATGGATATTTTTGACAATATGCATGATGAGCACAACAAGTAGGTTTTGATGGCCAATATTTAAGAAACGTGGTACATTATTTTAGGAAGGGCAACTTGGGTGTTAATGATGCTTCAAGTGAGATTGCATTTGTTGTATCGCTTAAAAGAAAAAAATGATGGGAAGTTTTTTCATTAGAATTCTACTTGATGAAAAATAAAGATTGAATGGTCTTGTATGGGCTGACCCTTATTCTTTGACATCCTATAAATATTCCGTGATGTAGTTGTGTTTGATACTACATATCGAACCATTAGGTATACTATGCCGTGTGTACCTTTTTTATATACTACAAGTTTTGAGCGGGTTTTGGTATTGGTCGTGGAATGCAAAAAACCCTGGGCTATCATTACCGATCAAGATTAACACATTTGTCAAGGCAATTTAATCTTGACTATCGAACACCACACATTTATTGTGTTATTGGAAAATTAGAAAAAAAAATTATACTTAAGCTTTTTAAGTATTATTCCAAGCACCTATAAGGTTTTAAAACTGGTTTAAAAAACTATACCATTCATTTACCAAATATATAACTAAATTTATATATATACATAATATATACATACATATATATATGTATAATTATATAAATTATTTTAAAAACTTTTTTTGGGGAAAAAATCATATATTCAATTTTTTCATTCGAAAAAAAGAAAATCTTAAAAATAAGCTATGTAACTATCTAGATAAGAGCCCTCAAAATGGGTGTCGATCACTCTATTTCAAATGTTAAGAATTGATCGGAACAAAAGGAGTATAAATTATAAATTCAAGACTTAAAACTTAACTCATTATACATAATACAAAAATTTAATTATTATAGGGGTAAACATGGGTGATCGGGGTCGGTTGGTTCGGGTTACATGTTAAACCAGAACCAAACCGTATAACTGTGGTTTTAAAAAATTCAAACCAACCTGAACCTCTTATCCTAGTAAAACTAAACCACTCGGTTCGGTTTAGCGGATTTTGAAGGATAATGATATTTCTTATTAGTGAACTGGGTAAATAAAATAACATCTATTTTATTTAAATGTTTCCTCTTAAAATTACATAATTATTAGTATAATTAGGTAAATTTTTATAGTAAAGTAAATCACTAGTATTAATTGCAAATAACATACGTTTAATAATTATCTCGATCAATTTAGTTGCAACAACAAATGTAATGCTAAAATAATATAAAATACATTGAAATATATGATGCGTTGATGATAATTTCATGAGATTTAACTCGAATTTAGTTTTTGATTATTGGACATAATTATTTTACTTTATATAATCACAAGTATAAAACACGTGTGTATATATGTTGGTAAATTAATGCGGTTCGGATGGGGAAGCAGATTGGGTTAAGGTTAAACCAAAATCAACCCATAACGTGCGAATTTTGTAGGTAGCTGAACCCTAACCGCAAACCACATTCCAATTTCAGTTGTGTCGGTTTAATATGGGATTGGATTATGCGGATTAACCGGGAAACGTGATCACCAAGTGGTAAACCTCTGTAAGGAACATATCAAATAAGTCACGGAGGAAAAGGGCATACCATATCAAGTTTAAATCTTTTTCCACCCATATCTTTTCCATACTGTTATAGATATAAAAATATCTAAAACTAAACCAATTCAAAATCCTACAAAAATATTAAAAATGAAACATAAAAGTGAAATATATATATATGATTCAATCTTATGAACTAAAAAAAATAGATATCTATTTAGAAAAATATTAAATCCTATTTAATATTAAAAACCAAATATTTCTTTATTCTTTTACAAATTATTATCTAATGTTATTTAGTTAAATCCAAGTAGATCATTGAGGAACCAATTAATTGCTTGTCTGGGCATATGGGCATACCAGATTTCTAGAAATTAAGTCAATCTATCACATGCCCCTCCATACTAGAAAAAGTCCAATGAAAAGTATAATGTAAGATGTTATTAGTAAAATGTTCTTCAATTTTCTAAATGAAGTTTTTGGTGGTCAATTTTTGTGACTTCATACTATAATTTTTGTGATTTAATGTAATTATGATTTGTGATATAATAATTACACATATTAGACGAAGTTGGATAAAAAGAAATATGTACGACACTCATCAATGATGTCACTACCAAATAATTATGCCAATTCTTGAGCACCAAATAACCAATCACCTACATGATTTAATAAAACATAAAAGTCTAGTTAGATCACTTCATCCTTAAAATTTATATTGCCTCTCATGTTGAGGTTTGATTTAAAATTTCATTATAACTTTATTTGAATAATAGCTCATCTCATTTTAAGCTTTTACATCTGTATTTTGTATTTATCTCCACCTATAAATACTCATGACAAGAATCTATTTGGAGGATAAAGAAAAGTCAAAAGTTTTAAAGTTTTATTATATGATATAATGATATAACTAATTGTTGGGTACTATGTAGTTTAAGTATTTAAATTCTTTTATTCTAGTTTCCTTTTTTAAAAAAATGAATTAGGATATTCTGTTCTGTTCACTACAAGAAATATAGAGTGAACCTTTTTAAATGATAAAAAGGACTGACTTTTATACATAATGAACTTATCAAGTTCTTCATCCTTATTTCTAAGCAAATAAAAATAATAGTATCTACTACAATCATCAATAAAGGTAATAAAATATCTTTTATTGTCTTCAGTATACAAGTCATTAAATTCACTATGAACTAAATCTAATATTTTAGAATCGCTTACAACATTATGAAGTGATTTTCTTATTGATTTTAGAAGTGGACACCTAGATTTGTTACTAATTGCATGTTTTGGAATCAACTCTAAATTCATCATAGTCATTAGAGAACCAAAAATTAAATGACCAAGACGAGAGTGCCAAAAATTAGATGATTCAACACAATTAACAGAAGAAGCAACAATTTCATTAACCAAACCATCAATCACAGGTTCAACATTAATAAAAAATAAACAACCGACAAATATCCTTTTCCAAGGAATACACCGATATGAGTGATAACTACTTTATTACACTTCAAAAAAGTTCAAAATCGTCCTTAACTAAACAAGATCCACTAATAATATTTCTACGAATGTTAGGAATATGATGGACTTTAATCAGGGATAGAACACCCCTATAAGCGAACTTCAAGTGCAGGTTTCTTATTTCTAACACTTATACAATACTTAGCATTCCCATAGTCACTGTCCTTTTATGAGCCAGTTGATAAGATACAATAGAGTTTTGTGCAGAACAAATGTGCACATTAGCTGCAGTATGAATCAACCACTCATTCAGAAGATAAATAAATAATAATAATAGTTTTATAGGTAACTTACCCTTCATTGATTACAGAAGCATGTGCTTCAAAAATAACCATATTAGCTAGAGGCACAACAATGGTTCTAGTCCCAATCACGGTATTTTCCTGAGCCACTACATCAGTTTTTTTAAAATAATCTTTACTCCAATGACCTATATGTTCACCACGACTAACATGGTTTTTTTACCTTTGGTTTTAGCCTTGTTTTTTGCATTTTCAGAGTTATTGTTACTTTTCTTACTAGCTAGCCGTTCATTTCTGATCAGCTGTCACAATGTTTATCTTCACACTCCCTCTTATAACCGGCATCACATGACCCTGTTTAGACTTGTGCTTGCTGTTGCATACAGATATCCAACATCAGATTAGTCCAAGTAATCTCTCCTTTCTGTTTTATCATGAAAGAGAGAACCCTTCCCACGACTTTAGAAGTTTTATAATAACATAAATCACCTAAAACTTTTTAGGAAGATCCATATCGAACTCCTTAAAGTATGTATAATCATTTAAAATTCATTCACCTGCTCAGTCAATGGCCTTAGAGTCTACAAGCTTCAAGTCAAGGAACTTATCACATAGTATCCTTTTTTAGACCTCGCGAGATAGTATTATGTGTCTAATCAAGCATCTTTCACAAAACATAGCATTATAGGCCTTTGATAAATAATCATCAAATAAAGTGTACACTATAACTGCAAGAATTGCAGCCCTTTCCACTATATCTTTCTCTATGCACATAACATAAGTTGTTATAGTATCGTCTTTATCTTCATTAACAACATTTAGGTTATAATGCATCACCGACCCTGGACCCTTAACCGTTAACAACAGTCTCATCGATTTCTATCATCGAGAAAAACTAGAACCCCTACCGAACTTTCCAGATATACCCGAAAGATTAATAGGTTGTGGAAATTGATAAGTGGCCCAATTAATGGTGGGTACAGTACCATCAAAAGGTTAACCACTAGAAGAAAGATGATTTCATTCACAATCTTGAATTAAGCGTTAGGGCAATTATATTTAATATAAATCGTAATTTAAGAAAGGTAATTAAAATCAATTAACAAAATAAGTCACGAAGGTCAAACAAATTCGATAGTCAGAAACAATAATATTTAACAATAACAACAAATAAAGGTTATCTATATTGTAGGTTTAATATTATATAAGAATCTTATAAATGACACGAATGTTCTTGAAGATAAACTCGCCCCACCTATGCTGTGTTGGGCTACCGTAAATTAATCTAGGATCACACCTCAATTCACCCAAAAATCTATGTATATGTATTTATATTTGGAAGAGAGAAAAAGGGAGGCTAGTTAGGGTTCTTGTCCTTTTCCTTCATCCTTTTCTTTTATATCAAAGAGCATATATATACTATCATATAAAAAAAATATTTTGAAGCCTAATTAATATTATTTACATAAGAATAATCCTTACTCTTATTTAGATATTAATATAAATATATGTATATGTCTACTCATATCTGTAATATCCCATATTTTCAGATATTATTAATATTATTATTTGAAGTTGATTATGAGATTATTATATAAATTTTTGGTGAATTATCTATCTGGTAATTGGAGTTTATGTTTTGGATGTTTATATATGATATTCTTCGAATATTCTAATTTTTATATGTGTAGAATAAAATATAGATAATGGTGATATTTTTTGTTAATTTTTGGACTGTTATATGATATTATAATGAATTATTGATTTATTAATTATTTTTTGAATAATTACAAAACTATTTTATAAAGCCGGGAATTGTCCAACTTTATCCGTTTTTGCGTTTTTACAACGCGAAACTCTTCCGAAAACTCCTTCCAAACCTAATATGGATATTCTGAACATTTTCCGTGTTTTAACTTTTTCGATCCGGATTACGGATTGACTCGTACGCATCCCGGCACAAAATTTTTGATACAATAATCGTTTTGATAAAACAACAAAACCCGTAATATCGAAAGACGGGATATTATTACATTATATCCAAATCTGATACTAAATAATATCATTTTTTATAGTTACTTAGCGGCTAAGTAATCTATTTTTGGATCCGATATGATCCAACGGGATACTCGTTATGTGTGTAAAATGTATTATATGGACTGTATGCAATTGGGACGCGTGTTTATTTGCTTCTTTATCGAGGTATTCATTTTATCTCGTTTTATGTGTGTTTGAATGTATTTTATGTGTTTTTCGGGATTTTTTTTAAATTAGGAAGCGTTTCTATTTCTCAAAAATAAATAAACCAGGCCCCCACCAGGACGTCAAAGCCAATAAAATTTATGTTTTTTTTTATAAAATTATGCGTATTTTAAATACCTAATATTTTTGCATTTTTTCATTATTCTCAATTTTGGGGAATTTTGATATAAATTTTGTATTTTATCCTTTTTAAAATTATTCCCCGTAAATATTATTTTTGAGCCTAATTACATTAGTTAGGGGATGAAAACGCCCTTAATTAATTTTTGGGGTATAATATTCTGATTAATATAAATAGCTACAAAATATTGTTTATTTTATTTACTTTTATTTGGGGGTGTTATTGAGTGTGGGAATTCAACTGAAAAGTTGAAGATGATTCTGGTATCAGATTTTGATGCTCCAGTAGCCGATTTGAAGCCCTCGTTCTTTTCTTCCTTAATCTACCATTAAATCGTTTCGACGATTGGTAATTTTTCAATTCAAAATTTTAGTGTTCTTGAATCGAATAGGGGATTTTTGCTTGAGTAATATTTGGATGATTTTGATGTTATATATGGCTTTATCTTGATGTATGCAATCGATTTATATCAATATCATTGAGATTATAGTATAGATTCATATAGGTCGAGTTAGACATATTAATCAATTCGTTTTATTCGATTTTCTGGGTTTATCAGTGATTGTTTGTATATTCTGATTTTATGGATAGATTGTACGAATTGTAGGCTTCCTATTGACGTATAGAACATCGAGGTTGGTTAAGAAATTGATGATTTCGATGTTCACTGGAATGTGTTGTCGACGTTAAGTCAGCGATCGTCGATTCCGACGATTTGGATGATGATTTAGGCTGTTGTTGTTCCCATTATGTTTCTCGATCAGTTATGATTGATTTTGATGCGAAAAGGTTGAGAAACCCGGCTGTTTTCGCCTGAACGGAGGCGGCCGGTAGTGAACTCCGTAGCCGAAATCTGGGCAGGGGTCGCCGGAATTCATCCCAACCCGGACAGGTTGGGTGACCCGGTTATGACCCATTTGGGTTAATTGCAACGCAATTTTGATCTTATTTTATCCAATTTCAAAATCAAAAACCTGTTTCTGGATTCACCCTATTAAAAATAATTCAAAATTCAGTTTTTATTTCTAAAACTGATTTTTTTATTTCCAAATTTAATTTGGTTAATTATTTAATAATTACCTAAATTATTATTTTTTTATTCCAAAAATTATTCTCTTTTAATTATTTTCAAAAATCCAATTTGATTTGATTATTTATAATTTATTTAATTAATTATCTATGGATTTAATTAATTGATTAAATCATTTAATCATTTAATTTTATTTATAAATAGTTAAATAAAATGTAAATTATTTATAATTAATTAATATAATTCCTAAAAAATACTTTTAAGCGTTTAAAAATTATGTTTTGATATTTAAAAAATCAAATAATATTATTAATTGATTTATATTTTCGTACTTTATTCGTAGAAAATAGACTCAGAAAAATATTTTGCTTTCAATAAAAATACTTTCGAGAGCCAAATCCTTTTGTTTCGAAAGGTCGCTTGTTTTGTAAATCGATTTTGAGTCACGTATTGATTGAAAGGTCATATTTTTGACCCGATTTTAGTTTTAAACGTATTGAGTCAAATGTTTTGAGGAATCGAGGCATGTGTGATATAAATTATGTGATACATGAGTTATGTGCTTATGTGCTATGTGAATTACGTGTGTACGTGGTCAAGATTCTTCTGTTGACTGTGGTAATTATGTGTGGGCTATCGTATGGGTAGACGATAGGATTTTGACGCGCCGTTCGTCGAGTAATTATCGCTCAGATGATTAAAATGATATTTCTAATTATAGATTTGAGTCTTTCAAGAAGATCAAGACCAGATGGTATGAATGAAGATTAGAGTTGAATAGTATGGAATATTGGGTTGAAACATTGCATGAGCAGCAAATCAGAGATTTAGCGAAGTAAAAGACGGTGAAGCCTTGAGATGACAGACTGAGATAATTGCGTTTCTACGAGTGTGACTAACTGCTAAAAACCCAAAGGCATGTATCCCTATCATCACTTATTGTTCAAGTGATATTTATTTTGAATTTTATTATGCAAATATCTCTATCATCACTTATTGTTCAAGTGATATATATTTTTGATCCTATTATGCAAGTATTGTTTTCCCTATTCTCAGTTCTGAATAGATAAATGTTTTACATGTCGATAAAATAAATGATTCCGTTTATGCAAGTACTTATCTGCTATTTTATGTTCAGAATAGTCAAGTGTTTTACTTATCCAACTATCAGATTTATAAAAGTTTGGATTTTGAGAAAGATGACGTTTTGTGTTTTCTGCCCAAGTGAATGGGTGAATAATGTTTTATAAGGGTGTCGAGTTTTATGACCCCACTCAATAAAAAAATTTAAGATTGGATGATCACAAATTGCGTAAGAGGCCGTGGCGGCGGTCCAGCGGAGATTTAGTTTTTATACAGGATATAATACCTTTAGGCCGATATGTGCCTTGGGTGCCCCATTTGTTTAGTTGGGTATGCTTCGGCATACTGGTGTTGCTCTGCGACTGATCATCGGCCGCAACACACCGTCGTTCGAGAATTCCAATATAATTATTAAATGATTTTGATAATCATAGAAAAATGATTTATCAACTATTTTAGTTTTAAATAAAGGTGAAATACAATTTTAATTCAGTTGCTGATTGATGTTGATATATAAGTTATTGTTAAATATCAAAGGTGGTATTAATGCAGATGATTGATGTTGACTTCCATATTTTAGGACGGGTAGGTTGTGAGCATCAAAGTTCGTATTGATATCTAATTTGATATGACATCAAAATGAATATTATTATCAAGAGTTAAGTTTTGAATGAGTTTATGATCCACTCCATAGTCATTTTTTCATGTTATCATTGTTTACGATATTTCCATAAACATTGTTTTACGAGTTTGAGTTATCCTATGTTAACACTTGCAAACTACACAGTATGAGCCATTAAAATGAAGGTCTATATGCCGTGTCACCAAAGGATCCAAAGATAACGGAAGTCGATGACAAGACAGACAAGATTGCACTGGATACAATCTACCACGGAATTCTTGAAGACATGCTTCTTTCCCTTGCTAATAAGGGAACAACTAAGAAAGCTTGTGAGGCCATCAAGGTCTTCTGTTAAGGGGCTAAAAGAGTGAAAACAACCGAGGTTTAAATACTTAAGGTGGAGTTCGAGTCCATGACAATGAAAGACAATGAGATAATCGACGATTTTAGCATGAAACTGAATGGGTTGGTCACTAAAATTCGAGCATTGGGGGAGGAGATTGCATAGAGTTACGTAGTGAAAAAGATTCTCTATGCAGTCCCTTCAAAGTTTCTACAAATTGACTCTATCATCGAACATTTAGGAGATCTCGATACTATATCATTTGAGGAGGCGGTACGCTCTCCCAAAACTCACAAAGAGAGACTTAAGGGCCAGAGTGAAGTAAGAGGAAATCAATTACTTCTCACTAAGGAACAATGGCTCAAAAAGGAAAAGGAGGAAATCAAGCTTTTGCTTACGAGCGAAGAGTTGAAGAGGCTATCACACAAAGGAGGGCATGATATTTCAAATCAGGGGTATCGAGGTAAGGAGGTCTTTCGGGAAGTACGAGACAAAGGCAAGATTCGATGCTTTAATTGTAGTGCATACGGTAACTATGTTGCAGAGTGAAAGAAACCAAGCCGTAATAGGGAGGCAAAGGAGGAAGCTCAGATAGCGCAAATCTCATATGAGGAACTTGCATTGCTTGTGATACAACAGGAGAAAAATGAAAAGGTTAATATGCTGATTAATGAAACACAAGTCGTGCCAAAATTAAGTCAAAATGGTGAAGAGAAGCAGTTAAAATCCAATCTCTACTACTTGGATAACGGGGCCAACAATCATATGACTGGACAACGCTCCAAATTCAACAAATTCGACGAAAATGTGGCAGGTCAGGTTAAATTTGGGGATGGATCGACAATGCAGATAAAGGGTAATGGTTCGATTGTATTAAGATACACGAATAGGGAAACTAGGAAACTCCAGGAGGTGCAGTATATTCTGTCTCTGTGAAGTAATATAATCAGTCTTGGACAACTTTTGAAAAGTAGGGATAAAATTGTCCTCAACGGGGAACATCTTCGGGTTCGTGATGCGAAGGAGGAGCTTCTAATGAAAGTAAAGCGGTCGATAAATAGGTTGTACAAATTGATTATATATAGCGGTGAATCTGAGTGCTTAATAGCCAGCTGTGTGAATGACAACAAGTTATGGCATTCTCGATTTGGTCATGTCAACTATAAGGCAATGAAGCTGAAGTCTATAACCAACATAGTCAATGGAATGCCAGTGATCAACCAGCCTGGTGAAGTGTGTAGTGGGTGTCTAATGTCAAAGAAAACCAGACAAGCTTTTCCTGGAAAGACTAATTTTTCAGCAAACAATGGCCCTCGAAAAAATTCATGGTGACCTCTGCGGTTTTATAACACCCATTACTCCTCGAGGTAACATATATATATTTGTGTTGATTGATGACTATACTCGTGTTATGTGGACTTACCTCTTGAAGGATAAGAGCGAAGCTCTCAGTGCTTTTAAAGGCTTCTGTGCCCTGTTTGAAAACAGTCAAGACAGAAAGATCATGACACTCAGGATGGACAATGGTGGCGAATTCATATCCAAGGAATTTTCGCGATACTGTGAAGAATCTGGGATTGTACGACATTACTCGGCTTCTTACTCACCTTAACAAAATGGGGTGGTTGAAAGACGCAACAGAACACTAGTGGAAATGTCTCGAAGTCTCTTAAAGGAAAGAAATGTGCCAAATTATTTTTGGGGGGAAGCTGTTAGACATTCCACATATCTAATCAATAGACTGCCCACCCGTGTAGTGATAGGAATTGTGCCATATGAGGCTTGGAAATAAACCACATATGGAACATTTGCGAGTGTTCGGTTGTATGGCATATATAAGACTACCTCTAGTGAATTTAAGAAAACTTGATAACAGAAGTAAAGCGGTTATTTATCTTGGCAAGGATCATAAGGCGGAAAGAATTTATGTTAGTCATGACGTGGTAATTGAAGAACAGAAATCCTGTAGGGACACAAAAACAAACCCCAATGGAAATCAAACCCAACTGTTCAGTGTAACTACAATTGATCAAAATTTTGATAAAACTCACAGAGGTGAACCGGAGGGGGATACACCAAGCACCACCGGATCTCTAACGAGTCCTGGATCTGAGGATGAGGCCCAAAATTTTAGGTCTATTTCTAAAAATTATGCTGAAACTGAACCAACTGAATTAGAGGATGAAGAATTGTACTTGTTGAGAGTAGATGAATTAGGAAACTACACTCAAGCGGAAAAATAGAGTAAGTGGAAAAAAGCAATTCAAGTTGAGATGGAAGCTGTTGAGAAAAACGACACTTGGGAATTAACGGAACTGCCACAAGGTCGAAAACCCATTGGTTTAAATTGGATTTACAAGATCAAATGAGATGCTGATGGAATATTATAAAATACAAGGCAAGAATCGTTGCCAAGGGACATGTACAAAAACAAGGCGTAGATTATGACGAGGTATTTGCACCAATTACTCGAATCGAAACAATTCACTTACTTCTTGCTCTTGCGGCAAAAGGAATATTGCAGAGTTCAAGAAATAGATGGCAAAGAAATTTGATATGATAGACTTGGGGAAGTTAACTGATTATCTAGGAATAGCAGTTGAGCAAAGGGAAGGCTATATTCAACTAAAGTAGTCGGGATTTGTGAAAAAAATTCTTATCAAAGCTGGGTTGATGGATTGTAACTCTACTAAAGTTCCAATGCACCTAAGGAAGTTATTAACAAAGACGAGGGTGGTATACCGCTGAATTCCACTGAATTTAAAAGCCTAGTGGAGGCCTAAGATACCTGGTTCATACCAGGCCAGACATAGCTTACTCGGTAGGCATCATAAGTAGGTTTATGGAAAAACCCAGAAAGATGCATCTGGCAGCAGTTAAGCGTATTCTTTGATATGTAAAGGGGACATGGGATTTGGGCTGGTGTACTCAAGAAATAGCAATAATGAAGTGAAAATTGGTTACTCGGATAACGACCTTGCAGGACCCCTAGAGGACAGGGAAAGTATCGGAGGTATGGTGTTCTATCTTAATGATAGTCTAACTACTTGGTCGTCGCAAAAAAAAGTTGTGTGGCACTCTTCTCCTGTGAGGCCGAGCTTATGGCAACAACAGGAACTGCTTGTCAAGTTGTGTCGTTGAGAAAGTTACTATCATAGATTATAAATTACAATATTGGTCCGGTAACTGTATTCATTGATAATAAATCGGCCATTGATCTGGCCAAGAATCTAATGTTTCATAACATAAGTAAATATATAGACATACTTTATCATTTTCTTTGGGAGTGTGTTAAGAATGGGGAAATTGTTGTGAAACATGTGAGCTTTGAAGAACAGCGTGTTGATCATTTTACCAAAGCTCTCACGGCTGTTAAGTTTGAAAACATGAGGTCCTTACTTCGAGTTAGACGTGCTGCTTATTCGAGTTTAGATTAATGGTGAGTTTTTTAGTAATTAATCTAAACTAAAATTATTTTATTATATTTTGTCTGTCATTTGTTTATCTGTTAATGTGTATGTCTTATCTGGTAAGATTAGACGTGGTCATGGCGTGGTTAGCGATTTAGTGGGAGCTGAAGTGAATAAAGTTAGTGGTTGACTATTTATAGGGGTTTTAGGTGTTCAGTTGCTATTTTGTACCACATGTTCTCTCTGGCATTGGGTATTAGTATCTCAGTTTGATTTAATAAAGAATCAAGTAGCTTGGATGAATTTGTTTTTATTTTCTCCCGTTCTTTACGAACACATATTTCACTCTAGGCTGTTTATTTTTGCACCTACATGTTTGAGTCTACAAAGTTAAGTTATGATAAAAATTTATTCAGTTCATTTACTAACATGCTTGCTTCCCTTTTGTTTTTTTTCAAAGTTTGCTTCACTTTTGTTGAGTGAGCAAGAACGAGTTTCTTGGAAATTTTCTTCTAAATTTTTTATGCTACATGTACCTTCACATTTTTGGAGTCACAAACACCAGTTTTAAAGTTGTTAATTAAACATATAAATAGAAAATATCTTTATATTAAAATTTGTCATCTTTCAATCTATCCTCATTGTAAAGCTTTTAATTTTTAACTCTCATGTGTTTGCAAATATTTTTCTGATGAGAGTAATACAACTTCTAAAAGAGTATTTGCTCGGTCTAAAGTAGCACAGCTGGTTGAAGAGTCTCCTTTGCAGCTGTGATCCAATTTTTCTTCTAGATGAGATTTTCATCATATTAAAATCTTCTTGCTGGTATCCTTTTTTTCATTCTTTGCCCTTTTAAAATCCATCCATATTGATAGCTAGGAACTGCAAGTAACGAAAATTAAACATATATTAGAAATTAGAAAATGAATAAATTCTCAAAAATTTATTTAACATCACTATTCATTGCAAACCTGTAACTAATTCTCTTGTGTGGGTTCTTATAGTATGAAGATGAGATAAGTCATCAGTTTCTTGTTCACTTTTCCATCTTTTTTACATTCCCCGCTTTCTTAACCTTAATATTGATAATTCTTTCTCATTTATCATCCTGTTATAATGTATAAACTCTTTTAAAGCATCCCCAACATTTAAAAAAAATGAATAGTTCCGATGTACAAATATTTTAAATCTATTCACTATGAGAAATGATTGATTTAGTATTGACAACCACAAAACAGAAGCAAATTTCTTTTTGAATAAATATTGTGTATCATATGTGAAAAATAAGAGATTTTTTTAGGACAGTTTAAACATGGTCATGAAATAATGGGGCAAGAGATGTTTAAAAATCTTCTTTTTATAAATGAGATTCATGCTTTTAGTCATTAGCCACTTAGCACTTAGCAGCATACATACAACTACTCTCATTACCTCCATTAACTTGTTCTTACTTTTAAATAAAATGTCTGTTTTAAATGTAAATTGAAGTTTAGTGACTTAATAAAGTTTTGAATGGTAAGTTTTAAAAAATTTTAATATTTAAATTAAAAATAGAAAAAATATGTTTTTCTTTATAAACATATAAAACATGAATTTATATTTTTATACCTTTTTAGCTATTATGTCACTTAAACCTTTTATGAGACTAGATAAACTCTATTATTATTTTATACACTTGTCCTCCACAATCATTATTAGAGACGTATAAATATTTTAAAGTTTGATTCTACTTTGAGGTATGCTCCAATATCATTATTATAGGCATATCAATATTTTGAAGTTTGGTTCTATTTTAAGGTATGATTTGAAGAATATTTTGACCATCTGGTCTCTTCAATGAAGGTTACAGGTTGGTTGTTTATGCTGTATGTGATGCTAGTTTAATTTTTTTTTTGGTCTCACTGGCATAAAGTTTATTGATTAACAAAATCATTCATTGCCTATAGGTGTTGTGGTTCCAATTAAGGAAAAATTTGGTTGAGCACAAGATTTTATAATTCTCATACTCATTTATAGATGTGAATTTGACAAAATTAGCTACTAATAAGTTTCTTTCCTAAAGGAACTCTATTATTTCCTATAAATTGACATTAAAGTTGCTGGTGCATGATTTTTTGAAGGTGCATATTTTTTTTAATATTTATTTCACATGTGACCATTCACCATAAAAAAATAGCCAGGTTTTGTGTATCAGCATTATATGCTCGTCCGCCCAAGTAAGATCAATAGTCTAATATAAGGAAAACACACTTGTACTCATCTTTAAAGGAGTTTCGGGCCGGGTAAAAAGGTTTTGGTAATAAGGTTCTTATAATTGGTTAGGACTGACAGCTTTTGATAAGGTTCTTATAATTTTTTATTTACATAAATTATTTAGATCAATTAGTCATTTTTTCCTAAGCTTCCAATTCTAGTGGTGCAATATTCACCAACAACCAAATATCCAATCATACTTATTTATTCTTTATGTACAAAAATCAACCATTATCCATATTTCAAATAAAATTTTGGGGAAGTAGTAATATCCTAAATACATAGCATCTATACATCTATTTCATACATAATTTTTTTCCCTTTTTTTCATTTTACTTTATCGCTCTAGAATTATATTGGAAGTCTAACATCTAGTACATGAACTGTACCATAGATATATTAATCGATGAGAAGATAATGATCGGGCTAACGGAAGAACACACCATTAATTCTCATTGGATAAGCTTTTTAGGGAAGATCTTTAACAGTTTCCTACGGTATTGTGGTGCTTCCCAGTTTTATTGGTTTTTGATTTTTGTATGTGTTTATTCGTAAACAGGGGGTGGGTTACAATTTGCTAGTTTGAATGTAGGAACATTTAAAAAAAATTGAATTGGTAGATGTATTGCGAATAAAGAAAAATGGATGTGCCTTGTATTCAAGAAACTAAATGGAAGAGGAACAGACTAAAGAGGAAATTAGGTTTAAACTTTGTCATTCAGGGTTAGTTAATTCACAGGATGGTGTAGGTATATTGTTGTCTTCAGACCTCAAGGAAAAAGTAGTTGAAGTTAAATGATGCGGTGGTATAAGCAGGTATCTAAAATGACTTACCCGGACAATAGTTGGAACAGTGGCTGTAATTGCCAAAAATTGGTTATGGATCATTTCCGGTCAAGAACGGGTCAATTGATATCAAATTGGGGAAAAAGAATGAAGGATTAGACTGCAATGCACGAAGGGAGGACGCACCCTATATGTAGGACGTCTCCAATATGGGATAGACTATGTAATATGGATTTTTTGAAATTAAGGTTGTAATGCAAACGGATGTGGAGGAAATCTCAATGCATCGAGGACGTGTCTAGGGTATCAGACACCCCTTCAAGGAAGTGAACGGAAGGAGATTGATTGTCCGCGTGTATGAGTAATAATATAGGGAAGGGGTGTGCATTTCACAAGGTGTGGACGCGTTTTGGCCTAAAGGAATTCATGACTTTGGATTTACTCAGGCATTCTGTGCTTCTTCTCATTTAGGACAAGTGCAAGCATTGAAGGAACAATGAATGATTATTTTTACTAATATATTTATTGTCGGTATTCTTTGAAGAATTCGCTTCTTGAGTCGGTCAAGGAGTAGGATGTTCGTGAAAAGCTTGAAGACCTTTATGGGTATGCCTAATGATTGAAGGCATTCTCCTGTATTGAAACGGTGTCCTTGTTGGGGATACGGGGTGAATATTGGTATGTTCTTTGGGAGTTTTATTCTTATATTCAACAGGTGTTATCGTTTGAGAACTTTAGAGTCATCCTGCACATTGCACCTAAGAGCTTGCGATCATCTGCCCTGCTATCTGGTGGGTTATCCTAATTTGGGGGACAGGGATGTGTCTGAAATTTGGGGTGAACCGTGGCTAGACCTACGTTCGTAAATAAAGGGAGATAGTTTTAGTGGAGTGTTATCCTGACACAGAGAGATGCACTATTCGTGAAGTTCTACGATTATGAGCGAGCCTCGGGCATTCGCGGTTGGACCCCATAGTTGGACAATCCTAAAGCTAGCGGAAGATGTATTCTGGAGGGACTTCTACCAGGCCCAGGAATGAGAAGTCTAAGCCCATTAGATTTCTTATTCCCCAATAACTATGTCAGGGTTTATCCCTATATAAAGGGTACATAGGCACATCGACAGGGTAAGAAGTTGAGAGATGATAAGGAGCCACCACTTACCTTAATCAAACTCATCCACCAATTATCACACAACGACCACACACTGTTTTATTTTCCGGTGAAAAACCACCATGACAGATCTTGATTCCAGCAAGAAACCTCAAACTTTGTTGTTACCAAATTCCCCCGTGAATAGTGGTATATGTATATGTTCCTCAATTCAGGTTCAATGATATTAAATTTATAGAGTTTTGGCACTTTTTGGATTATTTGGTTCAAAGTATCTGAAATGACTAATTTTATTTATCAGTGTGAACTTTAATGATCATATCGGTGGTTGAGTGGATGACTATCATGGCATTCATGGTATTCTGATATTGGTGTTATTAATGAAAATGGATTATATCGTTTAGAATTTGTGAGAGCGCACGATTTAGTGATTGTGAATTTTTATTGTTGAAAGAGTGATGATAATATGAATACTTTTAGAAGTGGGGGGCATGCCACCCAAATTGGTAATGTACTTATACAAGATAGTGATATTAGATTTAGTTAGAATTTCAGGTTTTTACAAAAGAAGCATGTGCTTTACAACATCGACTCTTAGAAAGTGGTAATTTGGTTGCCAATATGAGGATTGTCGGGCCAAGATTACTTTAATAAAATTTGAAAGGGTTCAAGGCCGAAGAACTTCAGGAGTTGCTTCAAAGTTGTTTCATGCATAGGGGGGATGCAGAAGAAATGTTGACAATAGTGGTATATTATATTCGACATGTAGCAAAGATGACAATAATGGATGCAGAAGTATCCACGTATCGACACACACTAGTACAAAAAGTGCCATACGCGGCTGTCCAAATGGGTGATATGCGTCTGTTCACAATACATGCGTATGGAGGAGACGTATTCGTTATGAGATATATGCGTCAGTTAATAAACAGACGTATAAAATATATTGCGTCTGTTATAAACAGCCGCAAAACATCAACAAACAGCTGTAAAAAGTCTTCATAATTACGTCTGCTTCTCTTAACAGACGCATAATATTTATTTGCATCTGCTTATAACAGCCGCATTAGACCAAAAAACATACGCTTATTATAAACCGTTATGTGTCTGTTTAAGCTTAACAGCCGCAAAAAGTTTTTTTTATATAAAATTTATATTATTCATGTATACATCAGCATACATCATATTGTCCATACCAGTACAATCAATATATACATTCTCCTCCCCCACAAATATATAAAACTTGGATATCCAATATACATCTCAATCACAACCAGACTAAAATTACTACAACATAAAGAATGGTGCTCAATTCAATAAAACTATAACAAAATCAATGATCTCAATATCAAAGTACAATGTTTCATAATAATAAAAGTCTTTAACCTTAATTTTTTCTCGGCACAAAAATAATAACAACTCCATCATACCCCTACTAATCCTACAAATATTCATTCACAAAATAATCAGCCCAAAGGTCTCTAATTTCATCAATTTGTTGTCGAGTATAGGATTCTGCCCTTCCAATACCCTGCAATAGTATATACATATCAACATTAATTAATATTCATATTTCCATCACACTTGAAATATTTGATGTGGTTTCCAAGTACTTTAGCCCAATTATTCTTTCCGGTTCTACAATATCGTGAGACTAAATCAAACATGTACCTCATAACATAATAAGCATACTCGGTACCTCCACGTTGTTGAGGACACTAAAAAACCAAAACCAATCATATATTCCATTAAAGAAAAAATAAATTGACTTGTAAAATAAAAATTATAAAAAGGTACCATAATATTTTCATGCCAATGCATCCTACTATCCATACTAATGTTCTTGTTGCCTTTTGGAACCACATAGACTTGATATGCCCTATGAATTAAGAAAAAGTAAGCCACCTTTAAACACAAAAGAACACATCAAAAATGATATCATATTCTTCATAATTACATACAATACTTACACATTCAAAAATCCTTTGATGTGAATCTTTGGAGTTTTTATTATGGAACTGAACACAAAAACATCACTTCCGCGACAAAGATAAGAAGTAACATCTAGTGATTACTACAAAAAGTATATATAAAATAGAGTTAGATATAAATTAATAGATTATTATTAATTACCAACATTTAATATGCTTACTCTTCAATGTAAGGTGCCAAGATAAAATATTTTTTTTGTGATTCCAGCATAACTTCAGTCATATAAGCAGTTATTCGATACGGATTTTTACGCACCAGTGCCAATGCTGACGGGCACATGAATCCAAAATCATCAATATTAGATTCCTTGCACAATTTATTAATGTACCTAAATTTTAATTTAAAGACATGTCAGAAGATAGTTTGTAGGATAAACATGCATCTTTTCATATTTATGAAATTAACCATCATAGAAAAATGGAAGTATAGACTCACACCATGAATATCTGCAAAATGGGTATATTCAAGCAACTCATCCTCAAAAATTCAGCTATATCATCGCGTTAGACTGATATGGGTTGTCCTCCAACAAGATTGCACTTAAAAACTTCACTATCCTTGACAACATTGGTAATTTTAGATTTAGCAGGCAACATCATCATATCATGCAAATATTTACAATTTTCGCTCAGATTTTGTAATTCTTCATCACGATTAAAAGGCCCTTCATGCTTTTGAGTATGGGTTGCAGACCCTTTGCTAGGGATCATTTTTAGTTTTTGATGGACTTTTGTCTTCTCAGGTACAATAGGATCCTAATTGAAAGGGTACCAAGAAGTTTATATTTTGAAATAATAAGTAAAAAGTTTGAACCATTATTTGTAAGGCAAATGTGTAATCAAAATGACAAATGTAATTTTAAATTCTCACATGTCCTAATAGAATTAGATTTTTTGGCCATTGGACAAAGCTAACGCTTGCATCACCAACCATAATGTGCTCACTGCATGGCACTGGAAGAGAGGTTGTTTTATATTCACCAAAGACATCATCAACACATACTTTAATATTTTCTGGCGCTATTTGTACACCATGAACCATGTCAGCCTCTGGTAAAATTGATGGAAAAACTGTCCCCCTTGCCACAATCTATTTTTTTTGATTTAGAGTTCATCACACAAAGACGACATGGGGTAGGATTCTACATTACAAATAGGAAACTATTAGTAAAAGGCTTTAATAGACTAGAGATTGTGTAAAGGTACATCTGTAGGCATATATATAACATACAAAACTGCCATTAAGTGTCAAATTTGAATTTCCTGCTTTTTTTTGTAAATTAACACTCCTGACACTTGCGTACCTGAATATCTAGTAAAGGATCTAGAGTGTTTGGGTCCACGGATTGGCAGCTACTACGAATTACCTCATTTGGTGGGTTACAAAGCTCAATTTCAAAATTGTTAGGAAGCGACATACCAATTTGCATAAAATGATCTAAGATGCCCGCAAGTTTCTAATGCATTTCATTAACCTCGCTACTATACTTTGCATGCATCTCACCGATTTCTTTATTATACTTCCCATGAATCTCACTCATTTCTTCCTTGCACTCCTCCCTCACTCTCCTGGTAATAGTAGCCAAGTCATCTACAGAGATAGTCCTGCTATTTTGCATATTTTTTCCTGATCCAAACACATCGCGAATGCAAGCCCCTCCTCCAACCCCTCTAACGTGTCCACCATGCTCCTTTTTTTCAAGTGCACGTGTCAAAATATCATCATGACCGTGTGGACTCCATGACCCTTCATATATTTTATCATGCCAGGCTACCTGTTCCAATACATGGACACTACATAGTACTACATAATAATTTTTAATGTTTACTGGAATTTAAATTATCTAGACGTGCCACAATACAATACTATGAAGTCTATAAGATAAATGTATTCTAACATATAGATGAAGCAATTTACCATTTTTTCAAACACTTCCTTGGTGGAAGCTTTAGGGAAAAAATAACCTTCTCCCTCCTTCTTCTTAAGTCGTGCTCTAATCCAATCAAAACCACGACCAGTACAATCATTAGATAATATAGACGGATCAATGCATTCAGACTGAGACAAATGAGCAATAGGGTCCTCTTTTTGCCATTCAATCCTCTTTTCATCATAGCCACCCTTTCCTAGATAATGTGAATGTGTGTTATTTTTTTGACGTTCATGTGCTTTCTCACGAATTTCCTGTTCCAAAACAACCAATTACTAGTTACTTTAATTAGAGAACAACTAATATTGCTGCTGTTACCTTGATTACTTAAAAATTTGCAAAAAACATGAATAAATCTAGAATCTTTTCTTGGATTGATTCAAACTAGATTATGTACTTTCTTCCATTTAATAAATCTGAAAAAAGAGCAAGTTCAGTTTGTAAGCGGCATATCATGAAGACTAAAGTATTAAATGTATAATAAATTATGCATGGTATGTCGTACATGTTAAGTTTGCACAGATTACATAAACAATTTCCCACAACTACAATAAACTAGACTAATAAAAAAATAAAGTAATGAAATAATTTATTAAACCTACAACAAGATAGAAAAATAAAAACTAATAAAACATATGCAATAAGCTAGACGTGGAAAAAAATAAAGAAAGAAACTAACATGACAGGTTAAGCATCTTACATATTTTATTTAATCAATCCACATTCCTTCATCGTGGTCATTACGAATGTAATGTGAATTAAAATTCTCGTCCTCGTATGAGGTTGGCAGCTCGGTAGAGAAAGGGGGATTCTCATTAAATTGGTTGTATTCATCTTCATCTATAACATCATCAATATCGAGAATTCGTCTCTTACCTTGAACAACAATCGAATATTTAGAGTCAACACGGTCTTCAATGTAAAAAACTTGTTTCACTTGTGTGGCAAGTATGAATGGGTCATCTTCATGACCAAAGCGACTAAAGTCCACCAAAGTGAAACCTAACTCATCCACTCGAATACCACGCCGAATATCAAACCACTTACATTTAAATAAAGCGATTTTAAATTCTTTATAATCAAGCTCCCAGATATGTTCAATAACCACATAATATGAATTTTTCACATCTCGTGATTGATTGTTAGCATTTCTATCAATTTATGTCGACGACACTCCTACACACACTCCGCTATTCTGCATAGCGCTTTTTCGATCTTGATATTTGGTATAGAATGTGTATCCATTAACATCATAACTTTCATATGACCTCACAAGAACTCCAGGTCCATAGGCTAACCATTATATCGTATTAGAAACTGAAGTAGATGCTTATGATATGAGAGACATTACTCGATCTTTAAACCATTCACCAAAAGAGCTATTTTGTTCATATAACACCCACTTGCGACTCTTAGAAGGATGCATTTGGAAAATTTGGGTTACATGTTCCTCCAAGTAGGCATTTACTTCTGTCATGTGTTGTAGTATAAATAGATGAGCTCTATCAAGTATTTCAGCACCCGGAGAGATCATTTTTAGGCCCAATGTACCATGACCTTGAAGTCTACCCTCATGTCGAGATCTTGGAATCCCAATGGGATCCGCACTTGCTAAAATAATCCGTGCAAAATTCAGTTACCTCCTCCACAGAATATGCTTCAACTATACTACCTTCAGGTCAATATCGACTCTTCACATATCCTTTCAATGTTCATAAAAATCTCTCAAAAGGATACATGTGGCAAAGTGTGAAATACTGCTCGAATTGGCAAAGTGTAACAATAATGTCAACTTGTAATTTATCCAACGAATCAGGATCAATCACTTTACTGCATATAGTGTTAAAGACAAACAAAGCTTCGTAATTACAAATCTGACATGCTTCGGTAGTATTCATTGAATTGCAATTGGTAGCAATTGTTGCATTAACACGTGACAATCATGTGACTTCAAACCCACAAGTTTCAAATCTTTCATCGATACCAGCTTTTTAATATTTGAAGAATATCCATGCGGAGCTTTCACACTAGATAAATATTTACAAAAGCTAATTTTCTCTTTCCTAGATAAAGTATTACACGCCGAAGGTAGATATGAACGCTTTGTAGACACTTGTGGCGCTAACTCTTTTCGAATTCCCATTTCATGCATGTCTATTCTAGCCTTGATCCCGTCCTTTGTTTTTCCAGGTATATTCAACAATGTTCCTATAATACATTCACAAACATTTTTTTCAATATGCAAAGTGTTTCCAATATGGAAGCTCCCAAAATATGGATCTCTTTTTCCAAATATTATCTTGAGGCATTTTACAGAGCTTTCCAAGTTCAACATCAAGATCTTTGACCCTCTCGAAGGTCTCCAGACCACTTAAAGGCATACAAGCTCCACGAGTCTCGACATGTCCATCAAAAGACTTCTTGTCCTTACGATACGGGTGGTTGCGAGGAAGAAATCTTAGATGATTCATATATACATTTTTTTGTCATGTTTTAAGCGGTAGGTGCTTGTACCATCTTCCCATATTGGGCATGCTTTTGCTCCTTTAATGGGGTATCCCGAAAGGTTACCATAACCCGGAAAATCACTTATGGTGCAAAATATCATGGCACGTAAATTAAAATGTGACTGATTTTAGGAATCATACACCGTCACACCTTCGTCCCATAATAATTTCAAATCTTCAATAAGCGGCTGAAGATAAACATCTATGTTATTTCCGGGCTCTTTAGGTTCAGATATTAGCATATATAACATTATATATTTGCGCTTCATACACAACCAAGGAGGTAAATTATAAATCGTGAGAAGAACCGGCCAAGTGCTATGATTACAACTTAAAGTACGATAAGGATTCATGCCATATGCACAAAGACCAAGTCGTAAATTCCTGACCTCAGCACAAAATTCTGGAAACATTCCATCAATGCTCCTCCATTGTGGAGAGTCACTTGGATGTCTAAGCATCCCATCTGACTTTCTCCATTCTGCATGCCATCTTAAATATTTAGCATCTTTTACATTCGCATAAAGGCGTTTGAAACGTTCCACAATAGGTAGATACCAAACCACTTTAGCAGGAGGCCTTTTCTTTTTCTCTTCTGATGAATTATTACCATCTGGCTTATACTGAGATGCTCCACACTTAGGACATACGTGTAAATCTTCATTGTCATTTTGAAACAAAACAGAGTCATTTGGACATGCATGTATCTTTTTCACATCCATTCCCATTGGACATAGTATCTTCTTAGCCTCGTACATAGAATTTGGGAGCTCATTATTTGGAGGAAGTATGCCTCTCATAAGTTTTAATAGGTCTGTAAAACTCTTATCAGTCCACCTATATTTTACTTTCATTCTACACAACTTCATTATTGTTGACAATATAGTGAATTCACTATTGCAACGGGGATACAAAAGTTTCTTTGAATCTCTCACAAAGTTTTAAAGAATTTATGGCCGGTGAATGAAATGGTCTTCCACATCTTCTATCATCTCTTCTACTCTATCATTGATCTTATCATTATAATCTTCATCAATGGTCTTACTATTTTCCTTATCTTCACAATTTCGATGAGAACTCTCACCTGAATCAATTACCTCCCCATGCCAAATCTACTTAGTGTAATTCTTTTTGAAACCATGACTAAATAGATGGTCCTGCATAGTCTCAATCTTAGAAAAAAATTTCATGTTAAGGCAAAATTGACAAAGACACACATCAAGTCTTTGTATCCATTTTCCTTCTCTTTATTTTCTTGGTGTATTAGAGCACACAAAATAAATTCATTAACTCCCCTGATATAATCCTCCTCCATATGTGAGATAGTGTACATCCATGTTTGACCATCCATTTACTAGTTTTCCATGTAATCAAAAATTGAAAAATATCACACCAATCAGGATAATAAAAAAAAAGGACACTTTCTAAGCATTAAAATAATCCTGCAAAATTCTGCAACTAGAGAAAAAAATTATACATCAAAGGAAAAATCGAATATACAGAAAAAAATAACATATTGCAGATTTTGTTATTAAATTTTATCAATATCATAATTCATTAATATTTATCTGTCCATTTATTTCCTTTTAAATAGACTGAAATAGGTTCTGCCATTATATCTATGGTATGGAACATTTTTTTAGGTAGGTGTATATGTATATAGTAAAAGTGAAAAAGATAGCAAAAAAAATCCTCTAATTTTTAGTCTTGCTCTACAAAAATTGTAAATATAAACGAAGAGTTAAAAATATTATACACTTAAATAATTTTTTATTGTTACCTTGAATAAGTAATTAAATTTAAGAAATATTAACATAAAAATCATGTTAATAAGAGTAAATACTTGCTTTGAAAATTGCAACTGGTGCCAGATAGACTCTAACTCGTAGATATAATTACTATTTTTAATGACTTCATTAAAGTTAATTAATTGATCTATACACACTAATTCTTATTAGTATATTATTAGTTTTCAATCTTTAGGTAATTAGTTTAATTTTAAATTATATCGAATTTTAAATATGAAATAAATTGAACAATTGGTTTATATAAACTTAAAGAATTATACATATAAATAAAACCTTACATGTATTATTTATTTCTTTTATTTTTAAATTTCTACTTTCTAAAATTTAATAGTTTGTTAGAAATGTTGATTATAAAATTATTATTAGGATATTTACTTGAAAAATGTTAAAAAGCCTGATATTTGTAGTTATTTTTCTTATTGCCAAATGCTCCAGGTCTATAAGGTGGATTACAGGTTTTCAGTATACAGGATCATATGATTGTCTAAATGTGTAAGAATTAAAATATGTTTTATAGAATCAACACAATCACCTACAAACTAGTAATTATTTTTTATCATTCTATGAGAGAAGTTTCCTAGACATGGCAGGCATCAAAATCTAACATATACACATTCATGACTTTAACATAAAAAGGGAATGGATGAGGACTCTATACTAATTATTTCAGGACTACTACATTTTAGTAAAAGAAGATAACACTAATATACAATAAAAGATAAATTAGTGAGGATACTTAACTCACCTGTTTGACAACATGAGGTCACAATATAGATGTTAATAACAGGGGGGAATCTAAGCATCAAGTGATAGGATTATGATCAAGGGGAGAAAAAAAATATGATCAAAAGGAGGATTATAGTGAGTGTAACTGTGTAAAATATTTTGTCCACACTGCCACCAAGGCATTAAAAGTAAGGTGGATGGTTAGGAGATCAGGTATGTTCTGTTCAAGTATGAAGATGAGCCCAATATTTATTTAATTTGATATTCTTGAGTGGGTCTAATAATGATGTCACTAGATTATTGGTCCTAATTAATGCTTACAAACTTGCCACTGTATCTTCTTCAGATACTCTTATATCCTATTGAAAATAGTTCTATTGTTAATGTGGGAACTTAAAGTCAAGGTTTCAGTGAACGAGGTCCCTAGGGAAGCTGTTTCTCAGAAGGGCACTGTTATAGAGAACTATTATATAAAATCTTATAAACCCAGGCCAAAGTGAAGTTTTTTATTAACAAGGTGTGCAAATTGTCCAGGGAAAATGATTCTTGAATTTTTCAACAAAACCTGGTCTTAGGAATGAAGATAATAGTAGCAACACGGCTACAAAAAACCCTAAAAATAGCGGAATGCCTACACGTAAACTAGAAGCTTATTTCTTGTCATTTTCCCTTTATGATCCAGAGTGCTCAGTTTTTTCTATCAATTTTTCCTTAATGAAGAATGCTAATGCTCACTGAGACCAACAAGCTGAAGATACATGTAAACACATTAACAATATATATTTTGCTTACCTCATTAAATAGGAAAATAACATATTGTATAAATAAGTCACCTTCATTTAGGAGTTTCTTTTGCCTTCCTAAACTTTTCCCCTTGTTGTTTTATGATATAATTGTACTTCTCACAATGGATCTTCCGCTTTCAAAGAGCTTAACAACCGGTCTGTGACTTAAAATCCTTCCACATATTCCGAACCCTCTTTATTATTTACTTTTTATGTTCATTGTCTTTTATATTTCACTCTCCGTGTCATATATAGTATTAAGAGATGCACTTGTATTAAAAATATATATATACAAGCAGATATTAAATCAGAGAGAAGAATAAAATACAAATTAACAAGGATTGGAAGTAAAAAAATTACAAGCTTAGGCACATGCTAAGTTTTTTAAACCACCAAAAATCATCTCCATAAAGATATTTTCTAGTTGTCATGCTGTTTATAGATTTTAGTATATTGTGTGGGTATATAAGGATTTGATAACTAATATTAGGGTTGTTGGACACTTGTGAATTATGGGCAACTAACAAAGCAAACTAAGGATAATCTTTTATTTATTTAAAATCTTAATTATTACACAAGATTTAATATATTTATATAGACTAATCAGTATTACAGTAAATTTAAAACTGAAGTGTAACATAAGTTCCGACTTGGAGAGCTAAACCACACATGCATTTACCACACCCTACAGTCCATCAATTCTCCAGAAAATGGAATGAATAACAATCATTCACATGCTCAGAGCTTAAAGAACATGACCTCTAATACTTTCAGATTTTAAGTTCTTTTTATATTCCCTGATGCTTTTAATTTTCTCTATTTTTTTATTGTTAATCCCTATTCCACTTTTAACTTCAGCGTTTATTAGCTTTACAATTTTCGAGAGTCGTTTTTTATATTGATATGCCAAAATGATGGAAACATTGGCTTAGTGCTCAAACTAGAGATAGGTCACACTAGAGGAGATAGATTTCATAAAAGATAACTAAGAGTAATGCAGCTAAGCCCTACGGAATGGCACTATAGAAGTCTATATATAACAAGGTAAAACCGGTTAATTCAGAAAGTCCTGGATTAATAAGGATTGACAAGAAAGTCAATAATTAAAGTTCAAAAGAGAACAAGTAGTAGGAAATTAGTAGAAAAGAAATTGTGAAATCTACAGGTCTTTATTTTTTAATGATTTATTTTTAAATCCTTCGACAAACGCAAGTTCGAAAGTATAGTACACATAACACACACTGACCAAAGAAAGAAGACTAAATTATTTGGTAGTCAAGAACACGACACCAACACCACAACTCATTGTTGCAGAATGCTTAGATGATTCTGTGGTTCTCATTAAAGGTGAGACAAAACTACTTTAAATATTAATACCTAAAGGTGTTAGTACTTAAATATGTACCCCAAACTTAATGAGGTGATAAATCTATGTATGGTCACCAATGGCAGAGATGTATACTCTGTTGTTAAACTTGATTATTTGATAATTTATTAAGATTATCCTTTAGCAATATCCATTATTTTATTTAAATATATGAACAGAAAAATAATACATACATAATTACAAAAACCCTAAGAACCATAATAGATACATGATACAATACAGTAAGAAACAGATGATTAATGATACACCAATCTTAATTAGAGATAAATACAAGAAACACTATTACATACATAATACACTCAGTTTAGAGACAACAAAAATAATAAGGCATTACTTGAGAGTGGATTGAAAATCGAAAATTAGGGCTTCCCAAAATATAATCAGTGTTTAAAGATGATTGTAATTATCTACTACAAGTAACTTAATAGATAATGAGAACGACTTCAGCTTAATTTTCTTTAGGTTTTTGTTTGTAACTGGAATGGCTTAACAGAAAGAGAGTGGGTAATTGACTAATTGGGGGTATTTGGGGTATAGCGGGGTATGGGGTATCTTGATAATATTTTACAATTAATTTATTTATAAATTTTTAGATGCATTTTATATGACGGTTTTAAGTAACACGGATACATATGGTTAATCTTTTTACAACTGCTTAAAAAGGACAGACAGATATGTAATTTAACAGACATATAAAATATTTTTTTCGACTAATAAAGTCCAACAGACGCATAAGCATCTTTTTTTATAATATATGCGTCTGTGAAAATTAAAACTGACGTATAAAATATTTTATATGTCTGTTCCGCCTATAACAGACGTAATTGAGGAGACGCATATGACTGTTTTTGTACTAGTGATCAATGAGTGGGTGAATTAATTTTTTAAGCTTGCAAAAATGTATCATAAGAGATGATAAGATTTAAGTTCAGTTTGATATATAAAGGAAGATGATGACCATGCTTTATTGCATGCTGATGATATTAAAGTGAAGTGGACTCGATATTTTAATAAGTTATTAATGCAATCCAGAGTACGTGAATTTGTATTAAACCAAGATAAGAATCACAATATGGAGACTGACATTGGTTTAAGTCATGATGAAGCGAGAGACCAGCCTTGTGCATGATGGGTAGGTTAACGCAGTCGGTGTGGATAGATTCTGATTAAGGTATGGCCCATTTGGATGAACCTAGTATCCGATGGTTGACATATCTTTTTAATGTTATATTTTGGATGGCTAAAATATCGAATGATTGGCGGTTGACTGTTGTGGTACCTTTTTATAGAAACAAGGTTGATGCTCAAAATCAGAGTAAGTTCCATTGTATTAAGTTTCTTAGTTATAAATGTAATTTTGGGAACATGTTATTGAATTGAGACTTAGAAGGGTCATAGAAGTTTTAACAAATCAATTTGATTTCATACCCAATAGAACAACAACTAAGGCAATTCATCATCTTCGTAGTCTTATGAAGAATATTGATAGCGTCGTAAATATATTCGTTTGGTGTTCATAGATCTTTAAAGGATTATAACAGTGTAAAAAATATATGACGTGTTTATAAGCTCAATGAGTTTCTCATTTATATGTAGGCATTATACAAGATATATTCGGGGGATACAGAAATGTGTTAAGAGCACAATATGAGATAGTCTTTATTTTTCGGTTAAGATAGGACTTAAACATCGATCAATGTTAAGTCTGTTGTTATATATATAGTTTTTTCGAGTTAATTACTCGTAATACTCAAGCTAATGTGTGTTGGTGAAATTGTTTTGCTGACGCCATTGTGCTGATAGGTGAGTCCACCAGGCGAGGTAATTCAAACTTAGAAAATTGGTGCATATTATGTGAGGCTTGCGTCTAAGCCGTTTTATATGTCTATGGTGAATACTATAATATAGCAAAAATGTTTTTTTTATAATATGCTTATGGAAATGGAGGGGTGATTTTGGTGACTATGAAAATATCCTTTTTTGTATTGTTAATCAGTTATACATTGATTAGGTGTGAAGTTGGAATCCGAGAGCTTCCTAAAGAATCTGCTTCAGGTAGGCTAAGAGGATGCGAGAGGCTGTTTCTTGAGGTCTGGATGAGCCAATGGAGTCCGTTTTTTATGAGGTTTTTTGCTGTATTTGGTGTCATTCGAATGCAGGTGATGGTTTTTGTCGCAGGGAGTTCGAGATGATGTTGTTTTATCCGATGTTAGCTTGGTTGAAGGATTTCTCTGGTTGGATTTGCTTTGCTTCTAGTCTCTATTTGGAGTCCTTGGTTTGGGTTGTTCCTTTGTTTAGGCTGTCTCCAGAGTGATGCTGTTCTTGGAGATTGTATTTTATTTGTTAATTAAGTCTTTTTGGTTTTTGTTTTTGTATTGCCTAGTCTTTTAGATGTGTTTCGTTTCTTGTCTTTTGGTGGTTTGTTCCAAGAGATTTTGACTCTTTGTATATCCTTCTCTTTTTAATCCTCATTTACCAAAAAAAAAAGTTTCGAGTTTGTGATTGCATTATACAAGTTTAGAATTCAAATTGGAAGCCGAAAATGGCTGGAAACTGAAATATCAATATTTGGCCCTTCTGAAAATACATACTTATGACGGTTGTTCATCACATATTCCATCGTAAATAGGTCCCAATTCCTAACATACGACGGTGTATTCCGTCGCAAATTACTAATTTACGACGTATAGTTGCGTCGTAAATTTATGTTTTATTTTATCAAAGGTGGGCTCCACTTCCCTAACTTACGGCGTTTTTCTTAATTTTGTGACGAAATGAATACTTATGAAGAAATGGTTACTTCTGACGAAATATGTACATGTGACAAAATTGGAACTGCGACATAATTAATACTTGTGACAAAATGGTTACTTGTGACGAAAATCTGAACTTAAGACTTGAGGAAAAACGTCGAATATTTTTCGTCAAATTTTTCGTCGCAATTGGCCCAATTGCGACGAATTGTAGTGTAAAAATTCCGTCATAATTGGGCATATTTCTTGTAGTGCAGGAAGATAGGATTTCCAAGTAATTACAAAATCAAAGTATTAAGAAAGTAATAAAGTAATTACAAAATCAAAGTATTAAGAAAGTAATAGACTTGTAATTATTTTCATTTAGGCTGAAGTAAATTATTCTTAGTATACATGCTAGCATATTTGATTAAAGGATTTAGGAAAAAGGTCCCAAGGGTTTCTACCATTAAAAATGAGTGAAGACTAAAAGGGGTCAATCAAGATATTTAGTTAACCTCTATGGTAAATGATCTATTGGCTACAATATTCACATATCAGTATCCAAAGAGGTATTTTAAGCGTGTAGATTATCACACTAATCTGCACAGTTGCACAATTTCAAATCTTAAAGAGGTATTTTAGTCAATTTCATTTTTTTTAAATAATACCTAATTCAAATTGAATATCCTCCACAATAATATGAAATAATTTTTTAATCTTTAATGATTTAATGCATAAAAGTGGTAATACAATTTAGGTATATTAGCTTCAAACATATATTTTACTTTCTTCCGTTTATAGCTGTTCTTAGGTGCTTAATTTTCATTTTCTGTATCTAATGTTGAAAAAATTGAAAAGCTTAATTTGGTGCCGAACTCATATTCTTTTTAAGAATTTAGTGAATTTTAATTTTTTTTAAAACAACCAACAGGGCTATTTCTAATCAACTGAATGAACGACTTCCAACCACAATGGATATTATAATTTTGTTGGATGATGATGCCAAACAGATACCAAAAACTTACGTAAGCCCACAAGTTACCCTTCATAGCATGATGATGCAATTGATAAAGACAAAAAAGGTGGCAAATCACTTACAAGAGAAAGAATAGAGATGAACTTATTGACCTAGTGCACTTTAACCATGTCCACTGTCCAATCTAAAAGAGGTAGACTGGAAGGAAAACTGTGGAAGATGAAGAAGACTAATCAAATCTTATAATGTCATTATAATAACTCAAATCACTCAAATTGTAATGACTCAAACTGTGATTAAGTGAAGCAAATCAGTTCATGTAAACTCTAAAAGTGAGAGGACCAACACAACTCTCTACTACAAAGATTCTGAAATTCAATAGCTAAAAAGATATTTGTAGAAAAAAATCATGAAATTGACTTAGGAGATCAAGTATTGAAAGAGATATTTGCTTTACTCAAGGGCCAATCAAACACTAATGCAACTTTACAAGACATTGAGGTTCCTACCATAAGGAAATCAAATACCTAACAAAATGAACCTTTTTATTAAAGAAATTAGTTATGTACCAAACTCTACTCTGGTCATAACTCTGGTTTTTACTCTTCCCATTTCCTTAGTTTTTAATTATTCTTAATTCAATTACTTAATATTTCTCAAATCAAAATTATAACCTACTTGATATGTTTTTAAACTTACAAGAATTTAGTTACTATAGTGTAAGTTCACATCTTTCCTTTTATTCAACACATAATGTTAAAAACAGAGTTAACATTTTTTCTAAGCTATAGTTTCCTTATACAAAACCAAACCTGTAAATTGGTTATGCTTAAATATCCATGCTACAAGGTCGATTAGCGAATCTACCTTAACCAAAATGAGAGTATCTATGAATTTTTACTCTAAGGTACAGATTCACATGTGACCTTATTACAACTTATACAATGTTATTTTTCTTATAAATAACCCATTAAATGCTTGCTAACACCTCAACCCTCATGTGAAGATTTGAACTTAGCATGCATTTTTCAAATAAAAATATTTTTTAACTTGTACAATTTTTTTTTCAAGTTGGCTCCTAATGATTAGGTTCTAGCACATAAAAGTACCTAACATGACTCTACCAAATAAAATTCAGTAAGGTTAACTAAGTACATTCAAACTCTTTATTTAGTGCAAACCAATTCTACACTAATCTTATTTTAAAAAATGCCAAGTCAAAAAGAGGTTCATACTCTGAGCTTCATATTCGATGTACCTGATCAAGAAAATACCTCTGACTCAAGCTATAGTGTGATCCTAACACATAACATTAAATCTAAGCTGGCTTACTCACCATCACTTACATAGATTTGCTCAAATTTACCTAAAAAAATCTTTTAATTTTTTTAAAATTAATTATAAGGTTCTATAGTGATTAATCACCTTATTAAATCTACTCTATGTATACAAGCATACAATATTCAATGAAATAACTTGAGAAATAGAAAAGATCAAGATTACCTCTTATCTTTTCCTGCTATCTTCTATAGTCTCATGAGTACCTCCAACTTTAATCCCAATTGCAATTCTAATTTTTATTTCAAGGTTCATATTTGAACCTGAACTTACATCCTCATAAGCCCTTGAACTTAATAGCGTTCTCGCAACCCCCTATTCCCTGTGCAAGTACCTGACACTCCGACCATACTTATACAAAACTTCACCGAATTTACAATAGCTCAGATTCCCTGAGATCGACATGTATATGTGTAAATCATATAGACTCGTATTTTCATACGAACCTATCCATCAAGGTTCATAGACCCAAGCAAACCTAATAGAAGAATCGGGTATTTACTCAGATTCATCCTTTTCCCACATATCAAAATACATGTTTTTGCAAAAGTAATGCCTTACAACCCAAAGGGAGTCACGCAAGATAAAATTTTTTCGTCTTCCCATGTATAAATCGTACATCTTATGTATAAACCATACACTTTGGGTATATCAACCATACACCATTCCATCCAAAAACGCAATTCCTTGCGTGCATCCTTCCAGTTCTAAGAATTATATTCTTTCCAAATTTTTATTACTTCCACGTCATTTATTTGACAAATCAGAATCATTTTGTATGTATCATTAGACATACCTATATATATTATCCATACCCAATATTAAACATTTCTCGTTTATAATATGCATTCATACAAGTCATATATCCAAGAATCCAAGAATAATTACCAAAAACTGAAATAAGATCTTTATTAGCCCGTTCATACATCCACGAGGTACATACCCCCGTACTCTTCACATACAATCCATTTTTGATTATAAATCCAGGTACACAATCCATTGCGTACATCCAAAAAGTATGTTCATTCCTATTCTCCACATATAATCCATATGTGAATATTAATGCAGTTACGCAAGCCTTTGCGTACATCCTATTTTATAGTCCATACATGATGTAATCCATCTATAAACTAAATTATATTGTGCTTCCAATTTTGGGCTGCAAACAAGTTGTAACCAATTCCAATTTCAAGCTATACCTGTAGCTATTCGAATCCAAGCTACACCCGTAGCTAAATTTCTAGCTATGCATGTAGCTATCTTCCAAGCAACATGTTAGGTCCCAATGTGTTTGTAGAAGGGGGTTGAATACAAACAATACTGAATAATCGAATTAAGTGCGGAATAAAAATGTGAAACAAAATTTAAGTTAAATAAGAATATTATTAAACTTGAAGGGTGTTACAACAACGGTATCGATTACAAGGAATTAATCTCAAATTAATTATCACAAATCTAGAATAAATTCGACATGAACTTTTTCTATTTTTGCAATAAAAAGATTCAAATGCTAAACGCAATTTGAGATTAAGTTCTAGGGATTTTGATCCGCAAGATAGTTACACAAGAACAAGATAAAGATTTCTAGTGCTTTGGATTTAACTTAAAAACTAGAAATTGTGATCTTGAATTCAGCAGATGAAATTGGAATATTTTGATGCGGCTGCTGTGTTTTTTTTCTTGAGTTGGATAAAGTGAATGTCTTTTGCTTCTGTTCTTTTATATTTTATTCAACGGAATTGAATTGAACTGGAATGACAATCCCATAGCTGATAGGACTTTCGGTGAGACATTCCAATTATACTGGAAAGACTTTCGGCAAGACTATCCTCTGAACTACTAGCATGACAATCGGATTGAACTAGCAAGAAAATCTCCTTCCAGTAGAACTTTCGGTAAGACAATTGAACTGACTTGGCATGATAATCGGTATGACAATCCAGATTGTCATGCTAGTTCATTTTTAATTCTTGCTGATTTAAAACTATTTTTAATACAATTAAACTTCTGAAAATTCTTAATATTAATTCTGAATTATTAATCAATTAATTCAAATAATAAATAAATTAATCTTTGCAGATATTTATTTTCTTAATTAAATTATATACTTAATTAATTAATAGAGAATTAATATAATCTTGAACAACAACTATTCTTCTGAACATCTTCTGAAAATCACTGAGAATTATGAATCAAATCCACCACTTCAATGTTGACATTCGATGTACTGTCTGTTCATGAGTGACTAACTTCCATGACGTTTCTTCATGTCTTGACTTTGATACTTGATTTTCTTCAGATTAAATCCCTGTAATTAATTGATACCCTGACGAGATCTCTGTCACTTGATTAAATCCACAATCTTGATTTGTATTACTGAGGCTTGATCAATTTCTTGAACTTCTTCCAGTGAATTAATTCCTCAAGTCTGTTGATGAACCTTATTTCTGAATCCTTTGACATGTTACTTTGGGATTTCTTTGACGGTAGGTCCACTATTTACTTATTACATTCTTATTTGAGTTGAGTTAAATCCTCGAATAATAAATAGGCTATGACATATGCCTTACAATCTCCCCCTATTTGTTTGTTAGACAATAACACACAAATACCTAGAGGATAACTCCACTAACAAATAAGAAAAAGATATAAACAGTAATACAAAGTAAATAGTAGAAAAGTTCTGGAATAAATTTAACATTTTCCAGATTCCAAATAGATGTTCCTCTAGACTACACATATCTTCAAGTAGTTTCATCTTCTTTTGTACAACCACATTTCCTGTTGAGAAGCACATATCTCTCTTTTTCTCCCCCTATGAGAATCAACTTCTTTAAAGGAGATCACCTTCGTTTACCACATCTCCCGTACAATAGGATCCGTAGATAAGAACCAATGGTACTACCCATTTAGAAAACAGCTTCTTCCCTTATCACTAGCAAATCACCTTGTGTTTACCACCTCTCCTGTACAATAGGATCCGTAGTTACAAATAACAATGGTGTGTGTGTGTACATGTTGGATCTTTTTCTTCCTTCCCGCTATTTCTCCTTAGTTGAGGAATCCTCCAAACTATTACTTAAGCTTTTATCTCCCCCTTAGTGAAGGAATGTATGCTGTCGTCTGAAGGAGTTCTCATATTTCACTTGGTTGGAAAAGAAATAACAAGTAGTTTCTCTTTCTTCCTCACTGTGAGTGTGTGATTATGTTTAGTGTACCTCACATGTGATTCACTCTTCTCTCCACTCGTGTTTACACTCATTCTCATAAGTGTATCACTCCTCTCATAGCTCCAAAATTTGGCTGTACCTGCAAGGAAAATCACCTTAGCCATCCTTAAGGAGGTCACAGGTGGTGCAATGGGAGTTCTCAAATCCCCATCCTTGTTAAACTCGTCAGATGACTCTGAGTCATAATCTACAAGTTGCTAGTTTCCCTTTTAGGGTTCCAGATTTGAATTCTGGTAAGGTAAACAATGATCCAACGAATTTAGCATAAAGATCAAAGTTCCCTTCTAATGTCGGTGAAGACATTTCCTTGTGACTCATCAGGTAATATCTGAATCATTGTCAACAAGTTGTCGATCTGCGCCTATGTCAGATCCACTATCCGCAGATGCATCCAGGGAATTTAAGCTTGGGGAGGTAGACACTGACCACTGACATATGGCTTTTGGATCAGTATCCTCTCCTAACACCTATAAAGGCAATTGGTCCATTAACAACCTTGAACAATCGAATCTGACCTTAAAATGGTCGAAACTCTTGTTTTCGTCAACTCATCCTTTGTGTGTGTAACCTGTCCTTGTGCATCAAGAATTATTTACATTTGAGGTGGTGACACTACATCGGATACCCTGGCCGACAGGCAAATTTCAATAGACGCACCCTGTTGAGAGAATGAATCTAGTAACTATTTTTGTGCCTTTTCAACCATTACATCTTTTTGAGAAGATGTATGGGGGCTAGCAGTTGTCTCGGTTTAAATACTACTCATCTATGTAGGAGACAGAGCTACTGGGTTGACTTCAGAAACTTCCTTATGTGGTGCACTAAGGCACTATCTCCCTCACGCTCATTCATACTTCATTTAGTGATAGACGTTGTGTGTTTACAACCTCATGACTATCAATGAAAGAAATCCATTGGAGACTGAACCTGTATCACAGAACATATGGCAATAGATAGATAAAATGTACTTAAGATCTATAATGAATAAAATTATACATTCAATCTTTTAGTGAAATGATGTACAATAGTGATTTCAAAGGATTTTACATGAAATAAGAAATCACTAATGTAGAAAGAAGTTTGAGTTCAATGATAACATTACCAGCTTACAAACAACCATATCCCTCAGATAAACCTTTTCTGTTATCTCCAAAGGTAACCAGGGGGCCAGCTTTCTCAACCACATTTGATAGCAGGGCTCTATCTCCGGTCATATGTCTTGATGATCCACTGTCAAAAATCCACACTATCGGTTCCACCTGTTTAATGCCCTGCACTACAAATGGATTAGACCTTCTTCGGAACCCAAACTTGGTTGGGCCCGGCATACTTGTAGAATTGTCTTTTGTCAGGCAAAACAACATTTTTAATTTTAACGGTCTCAACTTTCTCAATGACTGAACATTTGACCTTGTAAACAGCCTTAACAAATTTCTGTTTAGGCTTAGGCACAAATGTCTCCTTTCTAGCCTTAGAAGGACTAGCAGTCTTAGACCTATCATGCTTCTTATTATTCACATGCTGACGAGGAGTAGTCTTATCACTAGAAACATGCTAACCATTAAAATAAGCATACATCAAATTAAAAGAACAAGATATATAATTAGCAACACCACATGCTTTATGAGAGTGATTAACAGCAGGCAATTTAACAGGTAGACATGGCATTTTTGTTATCCAACTCCTGTATGTCTGAGTTAGTCTCAGTTGCTTTCACAACTTTCACTGGAACTTTCGACACACTTGACTCGGAAACAACCTTCTCATTAGCATGATCTCTTGAATAACAGAAGAGGTCGCATCAAATGGTTCAACAATTGATACTTACAGAGGGGTTCATCAACACCCTTAAGCACATGTGTACTTCCCTACCTGTAGCACAAACATGAGGAGGGAGTTTATGCCTAATTCTCCAATAGCATCATTGTAATCATAACCTATTCCAGATGTTTGATTAACAGCTTGCTTACTATAGAACTCTTTTGCCTTCGAACAAGAATTGAAGTAGGCTCTAACCTTAGTCTCAAGACCGGTGATCTTCTTTGAGAATAGTTTCAAGTTGTCTATAACAGTTAACTCTACTCTCTAGAAAAGATACTTGTTCTTTTAACTTGTCTTGATTAATGTGCATAAGTCTTAATTCATTGACCTCTTTCTCAAGGTCTTTGATCTATTGACTTAACAGTTCATTATCACGATGAGCACAATCTAAGTTACCTCCTAGATGATAAACTAATTTAGCATCAGTATATTTTACTCTTTTCTTGATGATGAAGCTTTTCATCAATAGCCATAAGAACAAGATTCCCTTCTTCTTCATCTTCACTATCAGTATCATCTCAGCTTCTTCCCTTTGCCAGATAAGCCCTTTCAGAGTTACTCTTCTGATTTGAATCATAAGAGTTCTTCCTTACTTGCTTTGGCTTCCTACATTCTGTGGCAAAGTATCCCAACTTATTGCAGTTATAGCATCTAATGGTGCTCCGATCAACCATCCCTATTTTGTATCCACCACTGCTGGTGTTAGAGGATGAAGATCCACCTGTCTGGATTCTGTTGTAGTTGAACTTGTACTTGAACTTGGGATTTCTCTTGAATCTGACATTGGAGAATCTCTTGACAATTTGGGCCATTGACTCATCTTCCAATTGCTCCAGCTCTTCCAAGGATTAAAAATCATCACTGGATTGATTTGTAGGAGGATCATATTCTGTACCATTCTCTCTAACTGTTGAGATTGTTGTTGTTGTTGACCTTCAACTACAAGAGCAGTAGATGTGCTGACCATTCTATCTTTCCCGTAGACTTCCTTTTATTGAATCTGCTCCAACTCATAGGTTTTTAACACACCATAGAGTCTATCCAAAAAAATCTCACTCAGATCTCTACCTTCTCTAATGGTAGTGATTCTATGTCCAAGATGAGTTGGCAGTGTTAAAAGGAACTTTTTGTTGACCTCCCTGATTGAATAATATTTTCCGTTTATGTTCAGGTTGTTGATCAACGCATTGTACCTCTCAAACACTTCAGTAATTCCTTCTCCTGGATTGGATTTAAAATGTTCATACTCAGAGGTTAGGATTCCAACTTGTTCTCCCTAACTTCCTCTGTGCCTTCATTAATCACCTCAATAGTTTCCCACATGTTTGAATTTTTATAGTTCATCAATGTCTGTTCATCAAGGGATCAAGGGAATCAATTAATATAATTAAAGGCTGGCATCCAATGAGGCTTCTTCTTTTTCAGTAGGAGAAAAATCCTCAGGCTCTTTTGGATAGGTTCTAGCTTTGGTAATCACAACATCATCTACTAACACCTCTGGTTCAATAACCATTGGAGTTGTTGGTTCCTATCGTCCTGGTTATGGCTTCCCTGGTCCTCAGATCCAGGGTTCGCCCTAGTTCCAATCTTTCTTAGCGGCATGATACTGATAATAAAAAAATTATTGGAAAATCAACGTTAGGTCATAATCATACTCAACATTGTGCCTTGCACACTCTATAATGGGGAATGTATCTCGCAATTCTATTATTTTATGACAGTTTAATAAGATGCAGTAATAATAATGATAAAACAGTGATCTCGTCACTACGG